>NW_025953934.1:0-220181 GCF_022497035.1 Daldinia vernicosa
TTATTATATAAATTTATTAAATTTAATATTTATTAATTTAAAATTTATTTATAATATTATTAATAAAAATTATATATAAAATTATTAATTTTTAATTTTTACTTATTAATAATAAATTTAAAACCTTTTAAATTTATTAATTTTTAAATAAATAATATTTTTAATATTAATATTATAAATTTTTTTATTATTAAAAATAAAACGTTTATTAAAATAAAAATTAAAATATACCTTTAAAAGATTTTAAATAAAAAAATTAAAGATTTTAATAAATTACGTATTATTATTTATAAAGAAAATTTTAACATATTTATTATTTAAAAAAAATAAATTAAAAAATTTAAATTATTAAATATAAAATTTTTAAATATAATTAAAAAGTTTATAAAATAAAAGGTTTAAAAAGTATATATTTTATTTATTTATTAATTTAAAATTATTTTTAATTATTTAATAATAATTTAATATTTTAAATTAAAATTTAAGAAAATAAAAGTTTTTAATGTTAAAATTAAATAATAAATAAATAATTAAATATATAAATTTAATTATATTAATTTAAACGTTTATAATTTACGTTTATATATTTTTATTAATAAATTATTTATAAATAATAAAAACTTAAACTTATAAATTAAATACGTTATTATTTTAAATAATAAAAAATTTATTAATTAAAATAATAAAGTTTAAATTATAAATAATATTATTTATTAATTATTTATTAAATATAAATATATTATTTATAATATATTTATTAATAAAATTTATAATTTATTAAAAACATTTTTTACGTTAAAACTTTTAAAAATTATTATACGAAATTAATAAAGAAATAATAAAAAAATGATAAGTAATTAATAAGTAATTCATTAATAAATGATAAGAAAATTAATAAAAGATTTAATGTTTTCGACGGATTTTCACGTGCGAGTTTATAAGCACGTGAAAACGTTTACGCGAACTTATAAATACATGCGTTTTTTTAAATTTTATAATTTAAAATTTTAATATTAATTATATTATTTATTATATTATTAATATTATTTTAAAACGTCTTTTATTTTTTAAAACTTTTTTAATTTTATATATTAATTTTTTTTCTTTATATTAATATTTAATATAAATAAAAAGTATTAATAAAAAAAAATTAATAATTAATTTAATAACTTTAAAATAATTATATAAAAATTAAAAAATAAATAATATTTAATAAATTTATAATATATATAATTTAACAGATGTTATAATAAAGGTTTTTTTAAATAATATTATAAAAATTTTAATAAAAAATAATTAAATTAATTTATATTTAAAAAAATAAATAAAATAAAAAATAAATAATAAATTTATTATTATTTAATTATAAAAAGAAAATAAAATAAATATTAATTATATAATAATAAATATTTTAATATTTCGGCATTTATTATATAATTAAAAAATATTATATATTTATTTTACATATATAAAAAATAAAACAACATTAATCGTATAATATACTTATTACTACCCATGTAATAAAACGGGGTACGTACTTCGTTTTTTTTTTACCTTTTTCGCTTTTACTTTAATAATTTTATAAATTTTAATTTAAATTATTTATAAATTATATTAAAATTTAAGTAAAAAAATAACGAAAATTATTATTTAAAGTATACGTAATTCGGCCTTAAATTAACTAAAATATTTAAAAAGTAAACATTTATATATATAAAGTGACTTTTTTATTAATATTTATTAATTTACTTTAATATATTTTATAAATATAACTATATTTTTATTAAATAAATAAGTAAATATTTAAAATTAATTATATAATATTCCTTATTAAATTATTTAAATATTAAAACTTTTTCGGAATTTATTCGAGTTATATTCGTAAAGTTATTAAAGATAAAAAGTATTAAAATTATAAAAGATAAAAACCGTTAAAAAAAGCCTTAAAATAGTTATTATAATTAAAATTTATACTTTTAACTGCATTTAAATTAATATTAATCCGAATTACGTACACTTTAAACCGTAATTTTATTAATTTTTTTATATAAATTATAATATAAATTATATTTTAATCGGATTAAAATTCGTAAAATTATTAAAGGTTAATTGTAAAAAGCAATTTTAAATTACCCGGTACGTACCTTGTTTTATTGTACGGGTAACAATGGGCATATTACACGATTAATGTTACTTAAAAAATAAAGGTTTTTTTTTTATTTTTTTATAAATAGTTTTTTTTTTAAATATTAATAATATATTAATTTTATTATTATTATTTTTTATATTTATTATTATTTTCATTATTATTCCTTTTATATATATATTTATTAATAATATTATTTTTAAATTTTAATTTTTTTAATTTTTTTTAAATATTTAAAATATTATATAATATTATAAAAATTGTTTTATAATTTATTTTTTTAAAAAATAAAATCTTTAATTATTAATTTAATTTATTAATTAAAATTTTTAAAATTATAAATAAATTAAGTAAAATTATGTATAAATTATTATATAAAATAATTTTATTAAAAAAAAAATTATAAATTTTTAAAAAATAAATTATATATTTTTTAAACGTTAAAAAATTAAAAATAAATAATTATAACGTAAAAAACCTTTTATTTAAATTAAGGAAAATATTATTTAAATTAAAAAAAAAGGTAATAATATTATAATTAATAATATTATTATTAAAAATAATGTTTTATAAAAATTTTAATAAATTTTTTAACGTTATAACATTTATAAAAATATAAATTATAATACGTAAATATATTAAATTAAATTAAAAAACATTAATAAAAAAAATTAATTAAATTTTAATTAAATTAAATGCGTTATGATTAAATAATATTTAATTAAATATAAAAGGTCCGAAATTATAAGCCTTTAACCCGTATAGGCCTTTGACCCGTGGTTTACGTTAAGTATAAGTGATAAGTAACTTTTTAATATAAGGGCTGCTTAAATACATGGGCTACCACCTGTAGCTACCTCATGATGGTCAAAGCTCCTGGGTAAGCTTGCCAAATTTAGCTTAGGCAATAACGTGGGTATGCACCCGAAGCAACAATGAGCGGCAGCCTCGTCGCGCCTACCAACCGAAAACAGCTTGTTCTTGATTAGTGCAGACGTGTGTCGGTCGTCCTTTCTGCCTTTGTAAAAAAAAGAAAAGCAGAACTTTCTATTTTCTGCACTTTCACACCTTGCCTCTTTCATCACAGTCAACACTTCTTCATCCCTCCAGCTCTGGATGACCAGATGACTTGACTGATTGATTGATTGATGGATTGATGGTCTTTTCTCAGTCTATTCTACCCTGATTTCATTTCTTGACCGAATTTCTCTTTTATTTAATCCGTATCATCGCATTTAATTTTTCTTTTACCGTCTGTATCGCCGTCGCTACTTACGATCTCCCCATCTGTCTGACTACAACGTCGACGAGATTTTACTAAGCATACGCACGGAAACCCCAGCTCACCGAATAACTGTATCGTCTCCTGATGGCAATATCCCAAAAACGCACTTGACAAAATGGCAGCTGCGGAGGTAGACCTCGGCTACCTGGCTTCCCACCTGGGTATGCCTGAGGCAAACCTCACGACCGTTGTTACAGATCCCACCGCCGACCTTGTCAGGGCTGTATTATCTGCTGTTGCAGCTAAAGGCCATGATTATGACGCGTTATTTACTCTGAAGCTTCAGCTAGAAGTCGAGCTCGAGACCTCCGTACGCAGCGCCGAGGCCCAACGCGATGCAAGCAATGAGACTGCCAAAAAGGCACTCCAGGATGTCGAGGAACTTCGCAAAAAACTCAAGAATGAAGGTTCGTAAACACCCCGCTCTGCCTTTATTTTTAAGATCATAAATATTCATGCTGGCAAACAGAAACTGCCCGCCAGGAGTTGGAGAACGAGCTACGGTCTATTAAGTCATCTAGTTCGACTTCCCAATCCGAAATTGATAAACTCCATGCGCGCATTACTTCGCTCGAGACTTCGAACCGAGAGTCGCTTGCGATAATCGACACTAAGAATTCTGCAAACGAAACGCTCTCGCAAGAACTACAGGCTCAGCACCAGAAGAATCTGAAATTAAACCAGGAAATTACAGCGTTGCAGCAAGCGGTACAGAATGCGAATAACGCGGCGAGCAGCTCCAAAATCCGGGAGCAGTCGTTACAGCAACAGCTACAAATGGCTCAGAACAGCAGTGACTTCTTCGAGAAAGAGTTGAAGACGAAATCTGCTGAAGCGCTCAAGTATCGGAAAGAGAAGGGAGCTCGTATTGCCGAATTACAACGCCTAAATGACGATGCAGTTTCTAACGTGGAGTCTCTCAAGCGTACTGAGCAGCAGCTTCGTCAGCGTCTTGACGAAGCGCAAAAGAAGGCCGATGATGCTCTTACCAGAATTCAGCAGTTGGAAGAAGCTGCAGGTCGCAGAGAAGAAGATTTCAGACAGGAATGTGATAGCCTACGGCGGTTAGTCGACTTGAAGGAGCAGCAGACCCTAACGCACAAGAAACGGGTTCAGGAGGTCGAGGCGAGGGAAGAACAGGTGAAACGTGAATGTGAAGATAAGATCCGCCGAGTCAGCGAAGAACTTGCTAGGGCCAATTCGGATAAGGATGAGCTTTCCCAGGCGGTCGAGTCCCTCCGAGAAGAAGTTGGTCGCTTGGAGGCTATGGTTGCGGCAGGTAGCCCTGCACAACCTGGCTCCGCACCACAAACTCCACGACCGTTGAATGGGTCACTATTCCGTTCCGGCTCACCCTTTGCGACACCGGGTTCGACGCGAAAATCGTTCTCGGCGACACAGCTAATGGAAGATTTCTACAAAGTCAAAGGACAGCTGAACGCCGAAAAGCTTCGCAGCAGTAACTTGGCAAAAGAGTTGGACGATGTTATTGACCAGCTTGAAGCTAAGCGACCGGAGCTCGAGGAGCTTCAGGCTGATAATGAACGTCTGCAGCAAGAAATCAAAACGATGTCACAGCTCTCTGACGAGAGCTTTAGGGAGCGAGACGTCGCTAAGAAGGCCGCGCGCAAGGCCGAGGCGGCCGCCGCCGACGCTGAGAAGCGGAATACACTCTTACAATACGAAGTGAAGAGCCTCAGCGCCCAGATCCAAATGCTGACTTTCAATGTGCATTGCCTCGAGAAGGGCCTGGACCAGCTTACTTCAGACGAGAGACTGGTACTTCAGAGGCTGGAAATGGGCCAGCTACACGAGCAGACAGGAGACGAGGAGTTAAATGCTCATACTTCGATCCTCGAACGTTTAGTCGTCTTTAAGAACATCAAGGAGCTTCAAGAACGGAACGAACAACTCCTCCAGGTTACCCATGAGCTTGCGGAGAGAATGGAGAATGAAGAAGCCATTGCCGCTAAGAGCCAAGCAATGGAGGATCACAAGGAACGTATACGGCTCGAGCAGGAGCTGGAAATCTTCAAGGACACCCTGAGAGGTTTCCAAGTCAAGACTGAAAGCATCACAAAAGAGAGGGACATGTTCCGCCGCATAGTAGAGTCAAGAGCATCTGCCGACGAAATGGCTTCAGCCTTAGGCCGTTCTACACAGGACGGGGTTCTTGCTAGCATCGAGCAGAATTCTACCGCAAACGACGATGGTTCTGATTACACCACCCTACTCCGGGATCTACAGCAAAATTTTGATCTCTATCGAACTGAGCAAACTGTTGACCGCAAAACCATGAAAGAGCAACTAGAGAAGCTATCTGCAATGAGGAATTCACTCCAAGCCGAGGTTTCCAAGTTGCAGAGCCAACTCTCTCTTGCATCAGAGCGGCATGAAATCCTACAGTCGAACTTTGCCGCTCTGCAAAGCGAGAACCAGGAGCTCCAGAGGAGAAACCAGACAATGTCCGAGTCCGCCGCGAAGCAAGACATACGCACGCAGCAAGTGGCTGAGGATTTAGTCGAGGCCCGAGGATTACTTGAAAGTATGCGCAGTGAAAATGCAAACCTCAAAGCAGAAAAGAAATTGTTAAAAGATATCCACGATAGACTAAGCCAAGACAACGAGATTCTGATGCAGGAGAAGTCGCGTCTAAATGGCTTAGTCGCTACGCAGCAGACTCTCCAGAACGAACGCGAGCTGAGCGAATCCGAAATGAAACGACGTCTCCAATCCCAGATTGATTCTTTAGAAACCGATCTCAATACCACCAGACGAAAGTTAGCTGACGAAGTTGAGGAAGGGAAGAAGGCGCAGCTTCGCAAGGAATACGATGCTCAACAGTTCCAGAAACGGATCGATGAGCTCACTACGAACCTAAGTCAGATCCGCGAAGAACTCGTGGCTACTAAGACCAGTCGAGATCACCTCCAGAGCAGAGTTGACGAGCTAACGATCCAATTACGAAGTGCAGAAGAGCGCGCGGAGAGACTCCAGCCAAGACCTACGCCAAGGCCGGGATCCATCGTCCCTGTATCTGAACAAGGTATCGCACAAGCCGATTCCGACGAGCGCATACAAGATCTAATTCATGAGGTAACGGATCTCAAGCGCGACCTAGAGATGACGAGGTCACATCTGGAGAACGCCCAAGTGCAAGTTGAAAGGTACAAAGAATTGAGCCAAGCGTCGGAAGAGGAGCTTGAGAGGATCAACTCTACACAGGAGCAGTACCAGCAAGAGATGGATGCGGCAATTTCAGCCAAAGATGCCACGATCAAGGAGCTTGAGCAGCGAGTGGAGGATTTGTCGGCAGAATTGGCAAGATCTAATAACGAATTGTCGAGTCTGCGTGACTCCCAGGCCGAGATCGCTAAACGATTCGAGGATGAGAAAGCTATCCTCGACGAAGAAATTAAGCGTCTGAAGGATGAGGAGGAAAGATACACAGCATCCTCGCAATTTCATCAACAAGACCTTCGTGCACAGGCCGAGATCGCAGCCCACGCGCAGCAAGCGTACGAAAGTGAGGTTATGAAACATGGAGAAACCGCGAAATCACTATCCAATCTTCGTAACGAATATAACCAACTGAAGACTTCCGCAGCAACCTGGAAAGCAGAAGCCGAATCAGCGAAAGCCACTCTGATACAGAGCCAGAATTCTTGGGATGAACGACGACAACGATTTGAGCGAGAAATCACAGAACTCCGTGCTCGTAGAGATGATGCCAATGCACAAAATAAGCTCCTTCATCAGCAACTAGAGGACGTAATAAAACAGGTCTCAGCCCTACAGCAAAGTCGGACCTCTACCGATGAGTCACTTGAAGCTATTGCCGCGCAACCTAGCAGCTCCGATGCCGATAAATTCCGAGAATTGAGCAATTACCTTCGTCGCGAGAAAGATATCCTGGAAGTACAGTATGATCTTAAAGTGCAAGAGGCCAAGAGACTGCAACAACAACTCGAATATACGCAATCGCAACTCGACGATACTAGGCTGAAGCTTGAACAGGAACGCCGTTCACAGGGTGACAGCGATCGAAGTTCTATAGCCCATAAGGATCTCATGGGCAAGCTAGAGGAGCTCAACCTATTCCGGGAAAGTAGCGCCGCTTTGCGGACAGAAGCACGTCAAGCGCAAGCCCAATTAGCCGAGAAGACTGCCAGGATCTCAGAATTGGAATCTACTATCCAGCCCCTCGAAGCACAGATTGAGGAGCTCCAGAGTCAGCAGGCCTTTAGAGAAGCTGAAATGAAACAGCTCCACGAAGACCGAGATCGCTGGCAAAAGCGAACAGAGGATATTCTCTCGAAACATGGCAGGACGGACCCAGCGGAAGTTGAAGAACTTAAGCAAATGGTCGCCAAGCTCGAGTCGGAGAGAAACGCTCTGCAAGAAGCTGAAGCACCTTTGAGAGAGAGAATACAGGAGTTGGAAAAGACCATTGAAGAAAAAGAAGCTTCCTGGTCCGTGACACGAGAGAAACTAATCAACTCTGCCAAGGAGCGATCTAGAACTCTTACCAACGCTAAGAATGAAGTTGTCGCCGAAAGGGACAGGCTTCAGACAAGGCTAAGCGAAGTCTCTGGTCAACTTTCGACAACCCAAGAGGAATTGGAACAATCCAAGAAGGCGAGACTTGGCTTAGAGGAGCAGATCAATAATTTCAAACGACAAGTTGAGACCCTTCAAGACGAGGCACGAAAGAACTCCGCCGCCTCTGCCCCGGCAGATTCATCTGATACTCAGGCACTGTCCACCTTGCAGAGTCAATTGGCAGAAGTGCGTGCAGAGTTAGACAACGTCTCATCACAAAAATCTGCCATCGAGGAAGAATTACAAAACACTCGCAACCAACTGAATTCGGCAATCGCGGAACGGGATCAGGCCATTGCCAACTCCCAGGCTCAAGCGACCAACGGCGACACAACGATGGAAAACGGAACGGTCGTTTCAGAAGAACGGCCATCAGCGGTACCGCTATCTGACGACGAGCGCAAAGCTCTTGAAGAGAGGATATCCGAGGCTGCAGCTAGGGCCGCTGAATGGGAAGCCAAATTCAAGGAATTGGATGAAAAGCATGAACAGATAGTCAAGACGAGAAGTGATAAGATGAAAGAGTCTCTAAACAAACGCCTATCGGATTATAAGGCACAGATGGAAGAGGAAAGAGCCCAGATGAAGCAGGACATTGAAAAACTAGAGGCAGATTTCAAGCTTCGTATGGAACAAGAGCGGAAGATCTGGGAAGCAGAGCATGGCAACGCGCCCAGCGACATGAAACCGCCCGCCACCCCAGCTCGACAGAATTTTTCTACTACTCCAGCAGGAACGCCTTCAAGTTCGGCAGCGAACTTGAGCACGCTAAATGACAAAGAGATCCGGGATCTTGTGTCTACTAATGCGACGATCAAAAGTATTATTCAGAATAACATTAAAAATAAACTCGCGATCGAAACCAAGAAGGTACGCGAGGAGCAAGAGGCGTTGAAAATAGAGTGGGAGCAAAAGGTTGTTCAAGCACGAGAGCAAGCTACTGCGTTAGCTACATCGAAGAGCAACCTAAAACTCAACATGACTGAGAAGAGGGCCCAAGCTGCTGCCGTTAAGTTAGTTGTGGTGGAAACGGCCGCAAAGGAGACGCCACAGCGACCTGTTGGTGAAGTTTGGGAGATTGCGAAAGATGCAAAGCCCCCTCCGCCGGCCCCTAAGCAGCCAACTGCTACGGAATCGCAAGCTGCTTCGGCAACAGCGAACGCTGCAACGAGTATGTTCTTTCTAATACCCCAGTTGTCCGAGGAGTTGGTTCCTTTTACTAACAATCCCCTAGTTCCTAGTACCCAACCTACAAGCACGGCAACAAACTCTCAAGAACCAAAATCTGCTCCGACCAGCGGGATACCTAAGCCGGGTGCGGTTCCAAACGCTCCCGCGACTAATAATGCCTTCTCCCAGTCGGCTTCCAGGCCTCAAACCCCTTTTTCTCAAACTTCACAGAATCCCGCATCCCAGCCAGGATCGATAACTACCTCACAAACACCTGCTCAACCCTCAGCAGTATCGCAAATTCCGACAAAGGCCACCGGCCTTCCAGTGCCAACCGCGGGCATCCGCAAGCCAAGCGGACCTAACCAGGCGCGAGGTGGTGGCCGTGTTGGAACGGGAAACCGTGGGGGCCGTGGACAGGGTCGGCCCAGCTTGAATCCCTCGGTCGATAACTTTCAACCTGGAAATAAACGTCCTCGCGGCGACTCGGAAATCGGCAATGGTGCAAAGAGGCCGCGGGGGGGTGGCGGTCAGCAATAGAGACGCAGGCCGTACCGGTAGTGCGCAGTTGCTACTCCAAGTTTTAATACGCGCTGCGCTCATACTGGTACACAATCAGCAATATGGCTTGCACCTGATTAAATATCGCTCTATTATGGATTGAGGAATTCATGGATCATTTCCTGATATGTATGTCATACCTGTAACTTGAAAAGGGGTTGGCCAGGTTGGGGCCGGGACATGAAGGGCGTTAGCATTATTGTAGCTTTATTAGTGATTAGACGTACGTATGAATGGTACGCATATCTCTTTTGTGCAAATATCTTGTGTTTTCTCAATGTCACTGCTAGACAACAGTAGTACCTAAGATATGACCCGTCTAAGTTGATTCCCCATTGAAACATCAAATAAAGGGGAATAATACGATTCGGTAATAAAAGGTGCCAATAGCATAACAATAATTCGACCTACTTGTAATTCTCATTTCTAATTGGTATATCTTAGACTACCTAACCGATACATACCACTCCGGCCTTTCAGGCATTCGATACCAGTTGTTATTCTACTGAACTAAGATGCCTCCGTTTGTACTTACACAGCTTCCCGTGCTGTTAGTGTCCTTCATCAAATAGATGTACGCCTCTGCGACCTCCTCGGGAGTCCCGATTTTTCCGAGCAAGGAAGTCTTGGCCATCATGTCCACCCACCGAGCCCATTCCTCGCCGCTCTTGGTGTCAGTAGCACCAGGACTCACGAGGTTCACACGCACGGGCGCGAGGTCGAGCGCGAGACCGCGCGTGGTGCCAAAGAGCGACGCACCCCAGCCCGAGGCGACCGTCATACCCTTGACAGGTCGCTCGGCAACGCGGCCGCTCGTGAAGGTCAGCGACGACTTGTAGCTCTGGTTCACGTAGCGCGGGGCTAGCTTGGCGATGAGCAGCGGCGCTACGTAGCCGAACTGCATGCTGTCGCGCAGGTACTTCATGTTCACGTCGGCGACGGGACGCACGTCGTCCAGCGCGACGGCCGTGTACACGACGTGGTCGAGGGGACGCCCGTTGGCGTTGGTCACGTCGGAGAGCAGCTGCTCGAGGCTGGACTCGGCGTCGTCGTGGTTCACGTCGCACACGTAGCCGCGGATGCGGGCGCGGGCGCCGGGTACGACGGCATCCCGGATGGCCTCGACGGCGGCTTGGACCCGGCTCGGGTTCGACGATGCGACGGAGACGTCGAGACCCTCGGCCGCGGCGAGCTTGGCTACCGCGGCCCCGATCCCGGATGTCCCGCCGATGACTAGGAGGGTTTGGCCGGCTATCGGAGGCATGGCGGAGAGGAAGCTGGTGGGTGGAGGGTGGAGGGTGGAGTTGGAGGGAAGGGTTGAAACTGAAGTAGGGGGGGCTTTTAAGCTTGTTGCTGGACGGTGCTATTATTCATCAACCATGACTTAACTATTCTTTCTATTCAGTATGATTAACTATATAAAAAGCTATAATATATATGGACAGCGAGGGGAGGGGGAATTATATATATATATAGGAAAGGGACATGTAATTATCTCCGTGTAAGCCGTGTAAGCCGTGTAATTAATAGCCCGTCGTTAGTTAGAGAATACCTATCTTCCGAAGTGTAAGTAACTTAGGAGGTAGGAAGTAATTAACTACGCATTTACGGTCCGGAGTTGAATTCACCCAAGGCGGGCTATAAGCTGTATCCGAGACAATAGGTACGATCCGCCATCCGCCACGGCCATCTGACATATTCGCTATCGCGTTAACATTCGCTCTAGGGATGGCGGAGTTAGGATGGTTATTCGGAGTTAACAAAATAGGAGTTAAAGCAAGCCAAAGCTTTAAGGGTTAAGGGTAGTTACCATTTAAGGGGATATTTGGCGATGAAGGAATGCCTACATATCACATATCTCCTTTTTCTCCGGTTCATCAGTTCATTGTTGAATCGTTTGCAGTTCTGCATATCCTGCAACGTCGTGTTTTGCTGCCAATGCAGTGCTGATGATACCCCGCTACATTCCTAACGCCGAAGAGCTCATGGCTTTACATAGGTATCGCTTGACGAATGTTACGCAAAGGCATAGTCTTGAAGATCCTAATGGACATGCATCAGCTGATACATCATTTATGCTAATAAATCGAGTATCAACCGTAGTTGCATGTATCGTAAATGTGTAACAATATCCGCATAACCCTCATTTACCATTTCAATAGTTCATAATGGTTGTATTATACCTACTATAGTTAAAGTATATAAGTCAGGGTGCCGTCTTGTCAACTATATAGATATTGCCATTTGAGTATGGTCGTAAAACAACGTGAGGCTATCTAACGACCATTAAAACTAAACAATTACATAACAGAGCAAGTTCTCTAGGAGTATATTCATACCAGACAAGATCCAGCATTACCAGTAGGTTCATAACACGGGAGATTGGGCCTAAGGCAACATCGCGTCTCCCGCAAGGTTTCGAGATATCCTAATACAGCCTTAGGTATTGCTAATTTTGATAGTTAAAGATTATGGCTGTATGTTAAACTCGACGAAACTTGTGAGCGTCTATTCGAGGATATTACCATATCTGAGAAGACTAAAACTGTTCTTAGGCATCGTCAATATTCTAGGTGGGGTTTCACAAAGGGTATGCTTGTTCATTTGGCGTGCCGCCTGTCGCCTATCGTCTGTCGTCTATCGTCTATCGTGTAAATAACGGCGGTCGGAAATACCATATGGAAATTGCTGACAAGCTAGTACCAATCCGTATACGGGACTCGTGGCTACTGTCTTGGCCGGCGACACCGAGGAGATGGTCGTGGACACGTGGTTGTAAGGGTCCAAGAAGTAGTGTAGATCCAAATATGCGTCGCGTCCCAGCACGTGGATTTGTATTCATGCCTGAATCTGATACATATATATCAACCTGACACTAAGACATACAATCAGGGTTTTAGTTTCTGGTCAGGCATAACTCCACGAAAATCAGAAACGAGACCCACGAGGCTCGAGCTACTGGTGAAGTTCGGCCGGACGAAAGGGTGTGGCCCGTGGGCGAACTATCAGATCTCGAGATTAATTAGCCAAGATACCTACCTATGTACCTACATATTGTACATTGAAATATGCACAGACGACGATCAGTTGAACCAGACAGAACTCTTTTACAGATACGTTACTATGTACATGCTTTCGTAATTGAGCTGGTAAGTCAGTGCACACGAGAAATTGATCGAGAACCCTGGAGTGAACCTCATATTAATCGAAAACTACCTGGGTAGGTTAGGTTAGGTTAGGTACCTACTCAAGGTATTTCTATAGTTATCCTAGTAGGTAGCAATGTGAAGACATGTTGAAATATTATCTGGTAGTTACTATGTATTTGAGCTAGGAAGAGGCCAGCATTATCCTATGAAATATGGTATATCTATATTTTGTAGCAGCCTCTAATTCTAAACAATGAGCTTGGTGAGCAGCTTGCCCTGGTTTCCGCCCGTGAACAGCCGCATCCATATCTCGGGCTGCTCCTCGATCTTGGCCTCTACTGTAGTCTGGCTGTTCTGCAGCTTGATTCTACCGTCCGCCGCAGCGCCGATGAGATCCTTAAGGATAGCAGGAGCCTTGTCTAGGTAGTCCAGCATGATAAATCCGCGGATGTTGATCCTCATGGAGACGACCTCGAACCAGTTCTTCAGAGACATGGGCTCGTCCGAGTTGTACCCGCTGACTGCGCCGCACACGGCAATGTTGCCGTTCTTCTTCATGCGCGTCAACATGGCATCCAACACGTGGCCCCCCACATTGTCCAAGTATACGTCAACCTCATCTGGCGTCGCGGCCTTTAGCTCCTCTACGAAAGTCGGGCTCTTGTAGTTGATGCACGCGTCGGCACCGAGCTGCTCCCGTACCCAGGTGCACTTCTCATCCGAACCAGCAATACCAATAACACGCTTAGCACCCAGAAGCACTTTCGCAATCTGCACGGCCATGCATCCCGTAGCACCAGCAGCCGCAGACACCACAACCGTGTCTCCGGCCTTTACACCTCCGGCGTAAGCCAGGCCGGTGTATGCCGCAAGTCCGGATGCGCCGAACGCACCAAGGTAATGGGTAAGAGGCAGGTTATTGGGCAAAGGAGCCAGAGGTTGCGAAGTAGCGGCGTCGAGGATGACGAGCTCGCTCCAAGTGCCGAGGTGGAAATCCATAACCAGATCTCCGGCTTTGTGATTCGGTGCCGCGGACTCGATTACCTCGGCAATAATGCCCGATCGCATAGGCGACCCCACAGGGACCGTGGGCACGTAGAAGCGCTCGGGCGCGACTGTGCTCTGGATGAAATTGCGGAGGCCGGTGTCGTTGGAGAAATATCGCACCTTGCACAGGAGTTGGCCTTCCTTCAGCTGCGGCAGCGTCGTCGTCTGTAATTTGAATGTTGCGTCGGGGCCGGAGAGCACCGGAGCACCCGTGGGCTTCGAAGCGAGGATCCACTGCTTCGTGGTGTAAGTGGTTGGTGTTGATGATGCCATGGTTGATGATATTTGATGGTTAGTTATTGTAGAATATGTTCTTTTTACTTGCACTCTCATCGCCTTGATACTTATATAAAGATTACCTTTGCCTCGTCTCGCCCAAATTTAGTATAATTCTCCGAATGTTCACCGCCTTAAATAGTTCCATATTTCCGGTCATCCCGTCATCTCCATCATCTATGTGACTTAGTCAACTCACCGTCTTCGAATTTCCAACTGTTGGCCACAAATAATGGTATACTAGCAACTTGTTAAGGCGCAACTGGCTGCTAAAAAATAGATAAGGCGCGGAATAAGAGCAAATCCGGAGAAGTTGACCGACTAATGGCTAGGCGCTTTATCCACTTGCATCGAGACGCCCCCTTTATGCCCTCTTTTAAAGATGGTAGATGCTACCGGCAGATGCTACTATATTACTCACAGCTAAACATATATAGGCTTCTACTATTCCGCGAGAAGAAGCTATAATGTCTCTCAGTATGTCTCTCAGTATGGGTACGATAACCCAGCTGCGGTGTTGACTTTGTTCTTCTTGCCTAGGTATAATCTTGCCTATAAGTAGTAACGAGTTCGTTCATACTGCAAGGTTTACCTAGTCGCAGAACTGTCATCGGACGCAATCATAGCATCCAATAAGGTTTCTAGACATAAGAGGAGTATGTATGTTAATTAGTCCCTCATTTGGCTATTTTAGCTGGTCTGCTTGGCTTTTCGCAGCCATTGAATCAGATATCACGGATAGATACCTATATATTCAGTAGGAAATCCTGGGGTCATCTTGGTATTTAATTTTTATTATTCAGGCCATAACGAATGTATACATGGGATGCTTGTCTCATGAAAAATATTTTCTTGCTAAACATTATAATTAACGCCTGATAATCATAGGGTTTTCTGTCTCTAGTGAAGCCAAAACACGTCGAGTGCCGTGATGATGGCTCCTTCATGCCGTAGCGCCGTAGCAGGGAATATGGCAAGTTGCGTATCCACACCTGTCACACTAACTCTATAGCGTCTGAGCGTATCCGCTTAGTTTGAGTTATTCGAGCTAGCTATGAGCTAGTCGTTATCTAGTGTGTTTATGTAAGTCTCAACGGGAACTTCCAATTAGTTGCCTCTTCTGTTCGGCTTTACTAACGGAAACTTTGGCCGCGCCAGCACCTGAGCAGCATTCTAGTCTAGTCTCTCTACCGGTAGCCCGGGCGAGCTAAAATAGAGCCTCTTGTGAAATTTGAACTAATACAAAAAGGGACCGGCGCATTTGCTGCTTACGAAAAAAATCATCTTAAGGAATACTAACTCGAATACTAACTCCGGGTTTTCCATGTTACAAAAAATGCCTAATTCGTCTTAGAATGCTTCTCGCCGTTTGATAGACTAAGACTACTACATATATGGTCTAGCGGGTAAAATGTCGCGACTAGCTTCACCGAGGATAGCTTCATATTGACCGCTGTCTGCTTTATGTCACAATGTAACAGTGGAGGGGCTAGCGCAACTCTTTTCTTGTTTACTTGACAAGCATTCCGACTCGTATCGTAATCTATCTCTATCTCTACATACATAATAGTACCTACATATGTGAGCATATTCTTACCCGCATGAACCTGCATGCGAAAACTGCCAAGTAGTCTTTTGGCCAATCTAAATAATTAATATGAAGGCCCCTCTTTGGGTTTACCAGTCGGAGATTTTTGCGATATAAAGGGGCTCCTAGTAGCCTTGCGCCCCGGAATGAACTCCGTAAAGTAGGTTGTCTGTATTTTTGCTTTCCTATGTTCTACATAGTACGTAGGTAGAATTGCGTGTCGTATGTTAATGGCAAGGGTATATATACACTATGGATGGGGGATATGCTAGAGTCTCAGGAACAGCACTAGATAGATCTTGTCTCCCGGTAGTTGTCAGCATAATTACCTACTTAAAATACCCTATATCTGTAGCATATATACTTGAGTAGCATGCTTCCATCCTTTCTGCTCGAATCTTAAATTTGACTAAACTATAACTATCTGATTGTTAGGTATAACTACTTCAGAATCGCCATTCGTTTATAAATAAGTCTTATATCAGGGCTGGAACTTGGTCTATCTACCGGATCTATCGTTCAGTATACGGTATTGCGACTATTCCATGAAACAGAACCTGGGACGTCTATTACATACATAGGATCCTGCTATGTTAAATCAACGTAAGAGTTTTCAATTCAACGACCACCACTTGAGTAGAGTCTAGACAGGGGAAAGAGGCAGGCATTTGAGAGAATTACGGGGCGCCAACACCGACGGGAAAGGCCTATGTAACCCTAGGGCTCTCCAGGTTTATTTAACATTCGATTTCGATTGGGCCACACCCTGGATACTGGATACTCCCCATTCTAGAAAACTGTCGTTACTATGTATTAATATAAAGAAGATCGCTTACCATCGCTCCAGGTTAGAAACTGACTATATTCTTCTTTTTCGGGTTTTGATCAATCAACATGTCGTCGGTCAATGCGATTCCCCATGTCTACATGCCTGTACTAGGCTTCGTGAAAGCTGAACTCGTCATCAATTGTGTTTTGGTCTTGCTGGTTTTGGCGACTGTCACGTTAAGAGTTATAGGACGACTCAATGGACCGGGACTGGGTTGGGATGATTATATGGTTATCTTCGCGACGGTTTGTTCCTCCTCCTCCTATCTATGCGCTACAGCCAATATTCTGACTGGTTTATAGCCTTTAGGTGTCGGCATGTTAGTATGCCAAGGCCTTTGTAAGTTTTTTCTGTCTTATTTGAATTCAATCCTCAATGATATGAGAAGGGAAGCGGGCTGACAATTTGACCTAGTTGCGCCTGTAGGAAATGGCTACAATTTGCCCGAACATCCAGAACGTAAGTCATACGTAAAATTACGGAGTTGACTCCCACCACTTGACCTCCTTTTTGTTCTCGATACATCGGCCGTAAAGTCTGAGATCTTCGAAACTCGAGTTAATTAGGTACAATACTAACTTCTGGACCATTCACTAGTTGCGGCTAATATTCCATTTATCCTTCAAGTACGAGCTTCATCAACGTTCAACTGACTTCCACATATCAAGTTTTACTTACACTCTACTAGTTGACATTTTGTATGCAAGTTATATATGTCACCCTCTTAGCATCAGTAAAAGCGAGCATGCTGTTCTTCTTCCTGCGCGTTTTCGCCACCCCTTTCATGCAACGCGCTGCCCAGATCTGTTTGGGATTCGTGGCGGCCTGGCTCGTATCCTATCTCGCCTCCTGCATTTTCCTCTGCACTCCCATCTCGGGACAGTGGACTGGTATCGGCAAATGTGGTGCATATATCCCCATGATTCAATCTTTGATTGTGACAAACGCTATCGGAGATATTGTCATCATGGCGCTCCCAATGAAGATTATCTGGTCTTTACAAACGCGAACGACTGATAAGATTGGAATCACTTCATGCTTCGCGTTGGGTATTGCGTAAAGCTCCCTCTTCCCCTAATCTACGAGGTTTCTTGCTAACAGTAGTTCAAGCTGTGTTATTTGTGCCGTCTTCCGAGTGATATACATTTCCACAGTGGATCTGAACAGCAATATCACAGGCACAATGCCTACCACGGTTTTCCTCTTCATCCTGGAGCCCAACCTGGCTATTCTCTGCGTCAGCATCCCGATGCTTCGACCGTTCTGGGTGAGATATAAGGAAAGCACTCGCGGCGCCTCCAAGTTGCGTGAATATTCGGATGTGCAGACTATCGGAGGATCTAAAGGCATGAAAAATTCCGGCCAAAGAAGCAAGAACGCGAACACCTTGACGGACACTATGAACATGACAACTTGGGAGATGGACGACTACAACAACCAGGAGGCGGGTAAGTTCGATGGTACGACAGCTACGTACGGCGATGAGTCTGGGTCAGAGAAGAACTTGACCACGTCTACCCAGTCACCAGGAAAGAACGCGATCGCCGTTGAGACGAAATGGACTGTCACTCGGAACTAAAAGTTGGGATGGATTGTTATCTTTTAAAGGGGGGCATAGATGAAAACTTCGATAGGTAACAGCATAGCGAATGTTAGAAAGAAAAAAAAAAGGCTCAGCAATAGCCACACACCAACTACACTCGGTACGATTATTTAATTACAAGCCTGCGCTATCCAGATTAATAATAAATTTATGGTTGAATTGATGTACGCAAAACATTTCTAACTTGGATGAGTCTTAAGAGGCTCTTCTTGTCTATGGAGAATATGACCGCTCATTTATCCGCCTATGCTGGCCATGGCTCCCATCATTGGAACGCGAGCTTCTTTAGGAGCATTGTAACAAAAATATTATGGTTTATTCCTTATTTGACGCTCATTATACCGATATAAACCCCGTAACCATTTAATTGTTTGGACCGTATTCACACCACCATCTTACCATGGTAAGGCCTATAACGATTCTATAACGATCTGTCAGACAGGGACTCAAACGAGAATCAGGTTATAGATTCAGGGGCTTTAGGATCGTCTGAGCCGGGAATGTGTATACACTAGTACGATTGGATGTAAGTGGGAAAGGGGTTTCCATTCCACCGGATCGAGCGAAGCTTGGTATCCGGGGTCTTGGTACCCACAAACCGATCCTTGGGACTGCTTCCACGATAATAAATGGCGGGACTATAATCATGGTTTCAAATGCTTAACTAGTTGATATCCGTCAACTCCGACGACGATGAATGCAACATTGCGAACCGTGCGAATGATATGGAGAAGGGGTCTGGGGGTATACTACCCCTGTTTGAAATCGGAGAACGAAGTAGTCAACAATAAATATCGCATTCAGATTTCCAATGTCTGGGTAGCCCATAATATACAATTTACAATAGTCACTTTTTTTAAAAGAAAAATCGGGAAAATAGATAAAGTTAATAAATATATTAATTGGTTTTTTAAGAATAAAATAATATAAGGTGGATTACTTTTATACGCGTATACTTTATAACGCGTTACGTAATTTTTATTAATTAAAAAAACGTAATTAATCCATTTATTAATTTAATTTTTTATATAATAAAACTTTTTTATTATAATTATTAAAATTTTTTTATATTATTAAATTTTTTAATTTTTTTTTTTTTAATAATATATAATTTTTAATTTAATTTTATATAATAATTATTATTTATAACGTTAAAAATAAACGGTTTATTTATAATGTGTTATAATATTATTAAATTAATTATTATTATATTAATCGATATATAAAAAATATATTAACCCGAATAAACTTTAATAAAGTTTATTAAAAGTTATTTAAAATTTAAAAAAACTATTTAATTTATTAAATTATTATATAAAAAATTTTAAGTTATATATTATTATATTTTAAATTTAAACTATTTATTTAATATTTTTTTTTATATAACGGTATATATTTAAATTTTAAAAAAAATTAATATATTAATTTTTTACATTATTATTTTAAAATTAAAAATATTAAAAATCGTATTATAAATTATAAACATTTAAATAATATTATAATTAAATTATTAAATAAATTATTTACTTAATTAAAAATTTTTAAAATAACTATTATTTTATTAATTTTTCATATAAACGTTAATAAATTTAAATTAATAAAAAACGTTAAAAATAATTATTTAATATTTAATAAAATTTACTGTAAATATATTTTTTTTAAAAATCTATTAAAATGTAAATAAATTATAATAATAATTATTATAATAATTATAAATATAATATTATTATTATTAATAATTTTTAACGGTATAAATATATAATAATAATAATTTTTTAATAAAAAAAATTAACCGTATAAAATTTAATATTTTATTATATTTATTAACAATTAAATAAATAATAATATTGTTTTTAAATAATTTAAAAAAATATATATATTAAATATTAAATTAAAAAATTTTATATAATAACGTTTATTTATATTTAATAATTATAATAATTATATAAATAATAAATTTATATAAAAATATCTTTTAAATAAAATATATATTTTTTTTTTTTAATTTATACATTTTATATATTTTAACCTTTTAATATAAATATATTTATTATTTTTAAACGTTTTTTTTAATTTTATTTACATATATAATTATTTAAATAATTTTTATAAAATATAAATAAAAAAAACTTTTTTTAAATACTTTTTTATATATAATTAATAATAATAAAATTTAAATATATTAATATTAAATAAAAAATATTAAATTTATAATTAATTTTACGGTTAAAACCTTAAAAAAACTTATATTTAACCTTTAAAATAATTTTTAAAAATATTTTCTTTTAAATTTTATTATTTATAACTTTAAACTTTATTAATTTTATTATAATATTAATTAAATTAAACGTTATTACACTTAAATTATTATAAAATATAAAAGATTTTTAATTAAAATTTTTTTTATTTACCCTTTTTTTTAATACGTTTATTACGTAATTATTATTTTAAAAATTTAATAAAACTTTTAATAATTAAATAAATAATTTTATAACCGTAAAATTTTAAATTAAACAATTAATAATTACGTTAAAAAAAATAAAATTTAAAAAATATTATAAAATTATTTTAAATTTAAATAAAAAATTTATACATATAAAAAATATAAAAAAAATTAAAATAAATTTAAAATTACATTTAACGAAAAAATAAATTAATACATTAATAAAAATAAAATTAAAATAGTAAAAAATTAATTAAAATAATAATAAATTAATATAAAATTATATTAAAATTATAATAATAAAATTTAAATTAAAATATAAAAATAATAAAGAAAATATAAATAAATAAATATAAATAATTATATTAATAATAATTTTAAATTTACGTGACGCGTTATAAAATATACGCGTATAAAAATAATCCACTTTATATTATAAATAACTTTCGGTTATTTTTACTAATATAATCGTTAACTAATTATTTAAGAAGGTTAATAAAATCAAAATGCCAAGACTGTGCCATCAATTTTCTCTTTAAGCGGCCTATGTAAGTACAGCTATTACTCGACGAAACAACCGTAAAGCAAAAATTAAAAAAGGGTAAAGCAACAAATACTTCTCACCGTGTCTAAGTAATACTCAACTAATATTAAAATTTCTTAATCACACATATTGAACAGTATTCGGTTACATATTACTAGGTAATTATATTTGATGTCTTTGGCACATAGTACCTATTACTTGAGCAAGATGAAGCGAGGGGATTATTTAACGAATAGGTACGTCCAAAGAATACGGAGAGGGGCAAGATTTATAGACGGATTAACTGGAGAAAAAGGGTGAAAGTAAAGATGATATTAAAGCCTTATATTTCAGCTTTGAGCTGACGGTTTAGGGAGTTAGTTTTCACTCTTTATGTTTAGGAAATCAATATATTGTGTGAAGAAAAGGGGGCTTGTTATTCCAACCACCATGCGGATATGAATAATACGTGTATTTGCAATCTGCCCAGCCTTCGACGGGATTGAACTTTTGGCTCAAGGGTAAGCCGTGTTTATAGAGGTAGCTAGGAGGTAGAAAATAGATATAGAATATAGAATATCTATGCGGAATTATGTAAGATGCAAGATATTCCGTACCTGTGAAGGAGACCTATACTTGAACAAGAAACCCGCAGTAGGTGCGGGTCCGTAAAGCCGACCCGACCCAACAA
The DNA here is from genome assembly GCF_022497035.1 of Daldinia vernicosa. Classification (NCBI taxonomy): domain Eukaryota; kingdom Fungi; phylum Ascomycota; class Sordariomycetes; order Xylariales; family Hypoxylaceae; genus Daldinia; species Daldinia vernicosa. The sequence goes on from NW_025953934.1 coordinate 21,914, forward strand.
ACCGCCCGCGTCCGCGCTCGGAGTAACAGGTACCTAGAAGTATCCCTTTTCAACAATGTTTTATAAGCCAAATCTTCCCATTCACCTCCCTTAGATACATGGGTATTCTTCAACTCACCAAGCCTTGATCCAGCTCGATTAAATAGAGGCTGGCCATACATACCGTTAAGATGTCGCTTAAATTTGAACAATTTATAAAATTCACGACCGATTCAGGTATGATCTGATACTTTCCGGCGGACTTGGTCGCCGAACCAAGAAGATAGCTTTCATATCATATCCCACGAACCTTACATCCTTTTTTATAACTGAGTCAAATCTCATATCTCTTCGTCGAGTTAACTAACATCAATCTACAGTCGGTCTGGAAAGGACTTTCCGCCTGTTCCAATCCATCGTGCAGATCCTCTCAAACTTCACCCTTCCCTTTAACGTGCTCCTCCAGGTCTTCATTCTCACAACAGAGAAAGCCCCCTCCCCCGCAGCGACCCGCGTCGTCCTGAAGGGTCTCAACCAGCGTCTGGGGCTCGCCCGGCGTTTCTTCCGGCTATTCCGCTTCTTGGACTCGTTCAACGCGGCGCAGAAGCTCTCCTCCAAGCTCTCCGCCGCTCAGGGCCAGAAAGGAACCGCAGCACCGCGCGGATTCCTGTCCCAAGTGCACCCGTGGATCGATGTCTTCTCGAAGACGTTCATGGGAATGTATCTACTGCTGGAAGCCAGCACGATGGTAGACGCGCTGCAAGTCCCCGGGCTAGCAATCTGGACGGCCGAGCGGGAACGCACTATCACAGTCGAGGGCCAGAGGTTCTGGCTGTTTTCCCTGGTCTGTAGCGCCGTGTACAACATCCTGGAAATATCCTTCACGCTCTCTTCCGCGCCGCCGCCCGCCCCAGCTGAAAAAGCAGCAGCCTCTTCCGAGAAAAAGGCGGCAAGTCGGGAAAAGCGCAAGCAGGAGCCGAAGCAGGAGATCACGACCAAGGTGTACAAGCTGGGCCGCGGTGCCACGGCTAGCATTCTTGACATTGTCCTACCGGGCAGCGTGGTTGGCTGGATCAAAGCCGACCCTGGTACCGTTGGTATAGCTATGTTCGCAACGACCATCTTGACAAGTATGGACGTGTGGGAGAGGTGTGGACGAGAAGTCGTAGGGAGTCAGTAGGTCCGGGGTAGCGGACCTCGACGCTCATCATATCCCTTTGGTGAATTTGAAGAGCGCTTCTATAACTGTTTTGGATAACTATCATGCTTAGTCAACTCGAATAGGATTGTTGGGTAGACTCACGACGTATTGTTGAACGAAGTTATGAGATCATGAAAAGGGTTAGACTGGGATTAGAACTCGTATGAATGCCTTAGACATATGTATATGAATGACAAGTATTAAGACATTATACTCACAATTTCTTATTAATTTGAATTACTTGATAAAAATTGAGTGTCACTAGTAGGTACCTAGGAATATCTAGGAATTGAGTGCTGCCTCTGTGCGGATATGTACAAAGTAACGAGTATTTGTGGTGTACAACGTGGTTGAGTATTTCTCTAACCCTTCGCATTACGCCATCTAGCACTATAGTATAACAGGTGATCCGCTTGAGTCTATTGGCCAGGGGCAATAAGCTTGCCTTGTGCTCGAGCATTAGGCTCCCATCCACCAGCCAGAGCTTGTTGACCACCGTGTTCCGCTGCATACTTCTGCATCCTCGCCTGCAGCTCGGGTCTAAAGTGGCGGATAAGGCCCTGGATGGGCCAGGCAAACGCCTCGCCGAGAGCTATCAAGAAATCAGTATCACCCTTGATAAATTAGCGAATGATTGTGAGAACGACTTACCGCAGATCGTGTGTCCTTCGACTTGTTTCGTTAATTCTTGCAACATATCAATCTCCCGCTCGCGACCTATTCCCTTCTCGAAGCGGCTCATGATTTGCTCAGTCCACTTGCTACCCTCACGGCACGGCGTGCACTGTCCACAAGACTCGTGTCGGTAGAAATGACTTAGTCGGGAAATGGCTCGGACGACGTCGGCGCTCTTGTCCATGACAATGACGGCAGCAGTACCGAGACCAGATTGGCTGTCCTTAAGAGCGTCGAAGTCCATTAGTTGGTCATCACATACGCTCTTAGGGAGAATAGGAGTAGACGAGCCACCAGGAATGATGGCAAGTAGATTGTCCCAACCACCCCTGACGCCACCGCAGTGCTTCTCGATGAGTTCACGCAGGGGAATGCTCATCTCTTCCTCGACGGTCGCGGGATTGTTGACGTGGCCGGAAACACAGAAGAGCTTCGTTCCTTGGTTTCGCTCGCGACCAAAAGAAGCAAACCAGCTACCTCCTCTCCTACAAATCGTGGGAGCGACAGCAACAGTCTCGACGTTGGCAACGGTAGATGGGCAGCCGAATACACCCACAGCGGCCGGGAACGGAGGCTTTAGACGAGGCTTGCCGGGTTTGCCCTCCAGTGACTCGATTAATGACGTCTCCTCACCACAGACATATGCACCAGCACCGCGGTGTATGTATACGTCAAAATCGTATCCGGAGCCGCAGGCATTTTTACCGATTAATCCATCGGCGTAGGCTTCGTTGATGGCCCGTTGTAAGACGGCAGCTTCGAGGATGAACTCTCCACGAATATAAATATAAGCAGCGGTGGCGTTCATGGCTCGGCCGGCAACTAGACATCCTTCAATAAGCTTGTGGGGGTCCTTTCGCATAATCTCTCGGTCTTTGCAGGTGCCAGGCTCGCCTTCATCGGCGTTGACAACCAGGTATCGGGGTTTTGTGTCCTTATCCCAATCCTTGAAGTTCATAAACGACTGCGCCGCGCCAGTAATTAGCGATTATCTTCTGGTGGGAGTTGTGATAATCCGACATACCCATTTTAAACCAGAAGGGAAACCAGCTCCTCCTCTACCTCGTAGGCCCGAAGCCTTAATCTCACCAATGATCCAGTCGTGGCCCTTCAAAATGATTTCCTTCGTCTTGTGCCAATCTCCCATCTTCTTAGCCGATTTTAAATCGGGGGGGTAACGGCCGTAGAGGTTCTGGAATATGCGGTCTTGGTCCTTAAGGCCGCCATATGTTCGTTTCGGGGTTCCATCCTGGACGGTCGCGAAACTTCGGTTCTGCTGGGACGTGGACTGTTGCGGTAATCTGGAGCAGGATGGTAGAGCGACACGCGATAGGGCCTTCGCGGACGCTGCCGACGGCGCGGTAGTCCTGGACAGCATCTTGAAGGTGTTTGGTTGCTCAATTGAGCAGAGGGAGTGGAGAGACCGAATGGCAACGGAGAGGGATTCGTAGGTTTTGTCGTAGAAAAGGTAACTAAAGTAAAGTGAGGCCTTTGAATAGAAATGACTGGCATGTGATTGGTTCGGGACATCTGGAGGCGGGTCTACCGTCTGTGGCGATCACCTTAGCCTTAAGGTTTTTGGTGTGGCTGAATGGCTGAGTAATGAGGTCATGTCTTTGCCTTTATCTAATGTTCTGCTGCTTTATCGTCATGCGTCACGTTTAATGCTAATACTGGGTTTGTGCATATCAAGATAATCACTGATAAGCATATTTCATGTGTCAGGTACATACGTACAGTATTATTGATCATCTTCCAAACAAATCCTATTTATGCCGCCATGAGTTTGAGCCCATCAATACTCTCGACGTCGATGCACCACCCTACACGACCCATATGGGAGCAATATGTCATCCTCTAAACGCCAGTCAATCGTTCCGCGTGTCCAGTCCGGTCCGAAAGCTCCCGTCAACTTCTCTTCGTCAATCACAATAGCTGATTCTGCCCTTCTGGCAGGAAACCACACCATCAACATCAGCTCAGAGACGGTCATACATCCTCGAGCAAAGTTAGATTCTTCTAATGGAAGAATCACGATTGGTCGGAGATGTATCGTCCACGAACGAACAAGCATTGGGGCAACCTCTGCAGATCCGACTCCTAGCGAGTCACGCGACGGCGTAGTGGTTAGCGACTATGTGACTATCGAAGTTGGTGTAGTGCTCGAGTCCGGCGGCACAATGATTGGCGAAGGATGTATGGTTGGCGTAGGCTGCAGAGTAGGCAAGGGAGCGAGGCTGGGGAAGGTGAGTTCATCTTATATTCATCTCATATAGCTATGGTAAGTCGAGCGTTAACGGTGGAAAAGCACTGCACCTTAACGCCTCACAGCGTTATAAAGCCTTGGGAGATAGTGCCAGACTTTACAGTCGTATACTCGAATGGGACGAGACGGACTGATAAACGTGGCGTCACGGATTTAAAGAACAAGGCACAAGCGCGTCAGATCGAAGTGCTAAGGAGACTGATACCCAGCAATCCCGCCAAGTTCCAATGATCTTGATCTTGTTAGACACCTTTAGTTCTGATTCGACATGGCCTATTCAATGATACCCTCTTAAGTTTATTCACCTCATATCGTCAATGATATAATCCATCGCTTCACCTTCGACGAAAGTAGCGTAACTAAATTTAAAACCGTACCCTGTTTCATAGAGACGGCATATTTGAAAAGAGGCCGAAGAGGTTGTCAAAGATCACGAGGTTAGAATATCGTAAGTACCTCCTAGCAGAGAACCCACCGGGACGGTATGGAAGCGAGAGGTAGTCAATCTACTGATATACAGGATAGCAATGAAAGGGCTGGCAACCCAAGCTTGGATACCTGGGTATTCATGGATAGAAGCTAGTCGTACTCTGCTCGCATTTCGCCGCCTCGATTATTATTTGAAGTGAATGTTACATCTATCAATTCCCTATAAGGTGCATCATAGCCTTATTATCGACAAAGAACAGGTACTATCTTCTATTCGGCTTTCGGCTCTTACTTGTATGTGCTCCGGCACACTTGGTATTAGTGAGGCTGAAATCTTCTATGTATCCAATACCCGCACAATATGAAGCCAATCTCGTTATTTGGCATATCAAGTCCAATCAACCTACTTATTTCCAAGGCTTGCTCCAGTAGCACGCTATTAGCGATAGCCAATCTCAGCCTGCATTGAAGCGCATATCCTCTACACATGTCATGTTATGAGACGTTCCAGCCTTAGGTGGTGAGAATATTCGTAGGGTTGGGCTCTTTTGGTTTTACTCTGAGATGCCCAACGAGCTTTGAGGCTGAGCTTACATCAAGGCTGCAACCCCTTTCCTACTTCGCGTCTAGCTGCCTACCCGTTAATCCGGAAACCCGGTATTTCCTAACGCATAAGGTACTTTAAGTAGCCGAATCATTTATATTCCTTACGAATACATCCATCATACCATAAATGAAACACCCAGATATGGGTGGCAAGTAATCACGATGGTTAGTGAACCAATTTCAACCAGAGGAGTTCTTACTCAGTGATATATAGCCCCTCCGGCAACTCCATCCCGACCCCAACTCGCATAACGCGAATAGTGGAATCATTGATATAGCCAGAAAAGTCGAGTAAGTTTATTTGAGTTTTGCAGCAATGTAGCTAAGACATCTAAGTATTATTGCGGTTCATGGTCTGAATCCTCGCGGTAAGAGAAGGGCCGATCATGCGTGGGATACATGGCGTTATCCTTCTGGGTCACGAGGGCGTCTCTGGCTTCGCGATGACCTCCCCCGAGACCTACCCGAATCGCGAATCTTCCTGTACGAGTATAATTCAACTGTTGTATACGGAAAAGATAGAAGCACTTTTATTGAACGAGCGAATAAACTACTGGAAGAGATAAGAATAGAAAGGAACGGCATCGGGTCCAGGCCGATCATATTTCTAGGGCACAGCATGGGTGGGCTGTTGATTAAGCAAGCGTTGATTGACGCGCACAATAACTCAAAATACACTCCGATCAAGCTTGCGACCAAAGGGTTGGTCTTCTTCGCCACGCCTCACTACGGGGGTGATGGGACGCTGGTGACCCTAGGAGATGTGGTCTGCAAGATAGCAAAGTCCTTAGGCTTTTGGAGAGGGGAGAGTGTCTTAGAGACTCTAAAACGCAAGAGCATATTCTCCGATATCATGCAAGAACAGTGGAGGCATCAGTTGGAGCAATATTACATTGTTTCATTTTGGGGAGCATTTGATAGTGTAAGTCTGTTGTCCTAAGATGACTTTATTGTGCTAAGCATCAGCCCTAGGTCGTACCAAGGTTAAGTGCACGCCTCAATCTGCCTGGTGATCGGGAGACCATAGTGGCGTTAGACGCAGATCACAGCAGGGTATGCAAGTTTGGCTTAAACCAAACTGACAACGACAATTTTAAAATAGTGCGAAGCAATATTAGAGAGCTCTATGAGATGGCAAAGGAGTCAACCCAACCTGGTAAGTTAAGCATCTTTTAATCAAGGAACACCTGATGGAAATGAATCCCCTGTATTGAAAACTGGACCAACAATATCGTCGACCGGGTTTGCTGTCTTGGAAGGCATTCTCCTATTATCAATGTGGAGGTTTACTACTCATTTCATGTCCCAGTAAACTATCACCAACGTATAGCGGCTACTAATATAGCACTTAAGGGTTACTTAAAAGCACCAAAACATTGAAAGTCCTAAAGGCACTTGACGTACTGCCATATGAAGATTGCAAGAACACGATTCCGGAGCGCCTTAGCGGTACATGTGCTTGGTTCACAGATCACCCCCAATTCCACGATTGGAGGGATAGCACAACGCCGAGTATGCTCTGGGTATCCGCGGATCCAGGATGTGGGAAATCTGTTTTAGCAAGGTATCTGGCCGATAAGGTACTCGCCAGCACGGATACAAGGACCACTTGCTACTTCTTCTTCAAGGAAGATTTAAAAGACCAAAGGAATATGACGGTCGCCATACGCTGTATTATACGACAGATTATCGATCAAAGACCTGATCTCCTCTCCAATAAAATAATCGAAATGTTCGAATCCAGAGAAACGCTTACTAGCTCTTTCTCGGGGCTCTGGGAAATTCTCGTCGAGCTGACAACATTTCAAGCCGATGGAGAAATTGTCTGTATCATGGATGCTTTCGACGAATGCGAGGAAGAGGGTCGATCTCAACTAATTGAAGTATTGAGCAAGTTATATTCACCAAATAACCTAAACGGTAGCACGGGCGTATTGAAGTTCCTTTTCACCAGTCGACCGCATTCTACTATTCGACGAGGTTTTGAACGTCTAAAAAGCCGCATCCCTACAATTCATCTAAGTGGGGAAGAGAAGGTATACGAATTTTCTCAAGATATCAGCTTGTTAATCGAGGATAATATTCGAAATCTTGACCTTGGGCTCGGACTGTCAATGAATGAAAAGGAAGCCTTGAGACAGGAGATTACCAAAGTTCCCCATCGGACATACTTATGGATATATCTCGTCTTCAACGCTATAAAGGACAACGTCGACATTACGAAAGAAGGACTACAGCAACACATTCATACCCTTCCTCAAACAGTAGAAGCCGCCTATGATAAGATTCTGTGCCGAAGCTTTGATGCAGTACAGGCTAAGCGGCTCTTAAGTATCGTGGTTGCCGCCACGCGACCGCTTTCTTTAAAGGAAATAGCAGTAGCATTGGCTGTTAAAGAAAGCCACCGAAAGAACGACGATCTTCTGCTTGAACCGGAAGATCGGTTTAAACGCACTGTCAGAGATCTGAGTGGATGTTTCATTACAATCGTGGAATCGAAGGTATACCTACTTCATCAAACCGCAATGGATTTTCTAGTCAAGAGCCAAGATCAACCAATTATAACTGCACCAACAAGCTCTCGTCTTCGATGGAAACATTCTCTGGATTTAGTGGAATCACATCGCCTTCTCGCCAAAGCCTGCATTTGGTATCTTCTCTTTGACTGTTTCAAGGCCTGTGATTGGGGTTGGGATGAGGATGATAGCGTAACAAATTTTTGTCGCCGCCTTATTAACCATTTTCCACGCAACGAATGGTTTTTCGACCTTTATCCCTTCCTCGGATATTCAACACAAAATTGGTCTACTCATTACCAGCAAGCTCGGTTTCAAAAGGACGAGCCAATCCAGAATTCTATGTTGCGCCTCTTGGATCTAAAAGAAAGTATGCTATGGTACATTATTTGGGCGTCTCTGCATAATGAATATCCACGATTCTACTCCGCACTGACGCATGCATCGTACCTTGGGCTCGAAGTGGCTGTCGGGAAGCTATTAGACAGGGGAAGTTTTGATATCGAGTCGAAAGATACGAACGATAGCCAAACACCGTTAATGTGGGCGGCTCAAGAAGGTCATGTAGTAGCGAGGCTATTACTTGATAACGGTGCTAATGTCAACTCGGAATATCTATTTGACACACCACTCATTAAGGCCGTGAGAAATAGACATGTCACTATTACGCGCCTACTACTCGAGAAAGGCGCCAATATTGAAGCAGCAGACTTTGAGGGGAAAACCCCGCTCTTCTATGCTGTTACATCGAGGAGAGGGTACGATATCCTAAGTTATAGCGATTGCATCGTACAAGTCTTGTTACAATACGGCGCAAATATTCAAGCAAGGGATATCACGGGTAGGACGCCGTTATCGTATGCCGCCGAAGAAGGCTGTGACGCTGCAGTCCGTTTACTGATCGAGAACGGCGCTGATACCGAATTAAAGGATACTCAGGGGAGAACAGCATTATCTTATGCTGCCGAAAACGGAAATACTACTACCATACGAATCTTGCTTGAACAGTGTGCTGACGCTGCATCTATGGATAAATGGCACCGGATACCATTGTACTATGCAATCAAGTGGCGACACGATGATGTTGTTCGACTGCTAATGGACAAGGATATTAGTAATATCCCAAACTATGTCAAGCAAGGGTTAATATTACATACGATGTACGGGGAACAATATAACATTACGAATTTGTTGTGTGAGGACGATGCATATAAATCTGCGTTGAGCGAGATGAACCTCTCGTTGGACTCGCCGCCTCCATCATCGGCTGCCCTAGTTAGGACCGTAACAGATGCAGTATTGTCTGTCTGCTGGTTTTTTGGTTACGAATATTGGCAACAGAATGGATCTACTCAGCCATTAGATGAGTCGTAATACGAATAGGGTAGGTGTATAAAACAGTATGTCTATTATTATATACTAAATCAAACACAAATTTCCAACTGTTTAGTTACACGAAATTCAAACTTTTAACTAAAGATGAACCTCTTGACCATAACATACCACGGAACCCCTGGCTTTTCCGAGGTACTCTCCTCCTCCGGAACCAGATAGTCTCTTCTACCACTCACGAGATCCGCCTCAGCCAACCGAACAACCCGAGTCCTCTTCACGAACTTCCAACCGAAATATAGAACTGTGAATATCGCGATCACGACGTATGAGAAGACGAAATCTACCGCTGCAAAGCCCCCGACGAAGACTTCGTACCCGGAGATGAAGACAAGAAACAGATTCAATATGACAACAAACCAAGCACCATACGGGTATAGGAAAGCCCGGTAAGGTAGCTCGTTGATGCTGCGGCCTTGTAATACCCAGGCCCGGCGTAGCCTCAGGTGCGTGACGCCTATAAAAGCCCACGCGATGAAAGTGGCAGCTCCGGAAATGCTGACCAGATAACTGAACACTTTTCCGGGAGTGGCGGCGATGTTCAGCAAGGCCAGGAGACCGAGCACGTTGGAGAAGACGATGGCGTTAGCAGGTACCCCGTTGGCTGTTGTCCGGGCGAAGAAGGCGGGTGCACGACCGTTGACCGCAAGCGCTACGAGGCTCCGCGAGGCGACGTATATGGCGCTGTTGACAGACGATAGCTGCGCGGTAATCATAACGACATTTACCAGATTCCCGCCGCCCGCCCAACCAGCGTGCACGAGAGCAACCGTCCAAGGGGACTGCGCGGACTTGCTCGTCGCCGTTAGAAGCGAACTATCATTATACGGCACGATAATTCCAGCGAAGAAGATCAAACCCAGGAAAATAATCAATATGCGCCAAAAGGTCTGTCGGATTGCCTTAGGCAAGTCTCTCTTCGGATTGCGGCTCTCGGCAGCGGTCAGGGCGAGCATCTCAGTGCCGCTGTAATAGACCGCGGCTAAGACAAAAGTCTTGCCGAAACCGTTGATCCCGTTCGCGATCGCCCCGGGGTCTCGCCAATATCGGAATCCAATGTACTCGCCACCGATAGCCCCCGTGTTGACGAGAATGGCGACGAGAAAACCGCCGACGACACATATAAGCTTCCAACACGCGAGCCAGAACTCCATCTCGCCGTAAACCACGATGCCGAGCAGCGAGGTACACTGAAAGCCGACCCAAAAGATCAATACCCAAGCATACGACGGCACGGCATCCGTCCAAAGCCCCATGATGAGCGAGATATTGTTATAATCATTGGCGATATTCGTCACCCAGGCATACCAATAATTAACCCCGAGCGCAAACGCCAGCGCCGGGTCGACAAATCGGCCGGCGAGCTCGATGAAGGCGCCTTGGATGGGGAATAGCGTCGCCATCTCGCCTAGGCTCTGCATGACGAAGAAGACGTCGATGCCGATGATGAGAAAGCAGATTAGAGCGCCGACGGGTCCGCTGTAGGCGATTGCTGAGCCGGACCCGTACCAGATACTAGCTCCTACGACGCCGCCGAAGGCGATCATTTGCTATATTTTCTTAAGTAGGTATTTACGCACAATGGAATTATAAATTATAACAGTTACTGACTAGGTGGCGGTTTTTGAGACCGCGCTGTAAGCCATCGTCGATGACATTCCCGTTACTAGCGAGAACAGATTCGCCTCCCTCTGGTCGAACTTCGTCGGGGGAAGTCGACGACTTTTCGTCGTTAGCTCCTGATGTTGAAGATGTCCCCATTATTGTATGTAGCTAGAGTGAGTAGTACTTGGATATTATAAGTCTTCCCATACGACTGGTCAAGATAAGGGTGAGGCTCGAACTGGAAGAATAAACAGAGGACTACTTCTGGGTGTGTCCATGCTGCCACAATGTATCGATCAAAGATCCGCTATAACCATCGGTAAGGGATGAGCATTCGGTATAGCCAAATCCATACTTAAACTAGCTCTTAATCAAGACAGACGCGCCAATTACTTCGAGGTTTTCTTAACTACCTAGGTATCTAGGTAGGGTAGACGTTTTGTTCCAGGTAGTATCTATAGTATCCCTGCTTACCATTGGTTGATAGTGTTACATTCGGGATGACGACATCCAACATGAGTACGTCTTATCGCGTAAGCAGTCCATAACCAGAAAAGTCTCGATAAGGACGTAGTAAGCGTTAAGATATACTCAGTTGCCAATCGGCAGAAGCGTGAGATGGGTTGTAAAAGTGTATCTAGATGTTTAGTTAATACAATATGTATTATTATGAGTTATCGGATCGAATTCGTTTGGACGGACCCCTTGGCAATATTATAGTATTGTCTTTTCCTTTGAGCAAGCAGGTAACAACACCAAATGAGCCGTATCTGCAGTTGAACGTGACAACGGGAGACTCATATCGGTATGGTGGTAGTTTGGAGGAGAATGGTGTAATCGATGTAGGTCTGGATGGCGTCTCCCATAACTGGGACTCTTATAACTAAGATTTTGGTAATTGGACGTAGTTATAGGGATAAGAGATAGTGCCGTATTTTTAAGGTCATGTAACAATTGAGACAACACCCGACTAATTATACTGTATTGGTGACCTTTCTCACGGCGAAGAAGTAGTTGCCAATCTTCTCACTACCAGTCACCTCCTTCCAGCCAAGACCAGGAACGTAAACTACGCCCATACATCTAGGCTCAGTCCATTCTGTCCTGTTTTGGAGAAAGTGTGTTTTTAATTCTTCTTCGTTGATGTACTTTTGCCAGTCATGGGTGCCTTTCGGTACTATACGAAGTAGGTCTTCCGCCACGAGATTGGTCGTCACCCAGCTAAGCCATGTCCTCGCAATAGTACTGAGAACCAACCAGCCGCCCGGTTTGACGAAGGGAGCACACCGATCGAGGAATTCGGCTGGATTCGACACGTGTTCTATGACTTCGAAGATGGACACAATATCGTAGCCGTCCTGAGGTGTACCCGGAACCGGCAGATTTTCGATAGGCGTATTTATGTAAGTTAACTTAGATTTCAAGGCAGGATCCCGCTTAGCATGTGCTTTAGCAATAGATAACACCTCGGAGCTGGGATCTATGGCCGTCACGGACGCGGTCGTAGGCAATCGGGCAGCAGACTCGGCGAATATACCACCTCCACAACCTATATCTAAGTATTTCAAGTTATTCGAAGGCGGGGGTGGATTATCGAGGGCTGAAGAGCGACATGAGCGAATGAAGTCATGGCGCAGCGGGTTCATCAAGTGGAGGATGCGGGATGGTCCCTGAGGATCCCACCACGAGGATGCGAGGGCGTTGAAGTGAGAGACCTCCTCGGGAGAAACGGTCGTGAAGGTGGAATCGGCGGAGGTAGAGTTCGGGGAAGAGTGAGAAGCCGAAGCCGAGGCCGAGGCTTTCGTGACCGAGAAGCTCCGACTTGGAGATATTATTATGCATCGAACGGGACGCGGACTGGCTGGAGAATATCGGAGTTGTCGGAGAAGCGCGGGTTTTATTTTGATACGGGGTGGCATGATTTACTGTATTTGATAACTAGCAGCTTTACCCTCGAGCAATTTTTAAAAAACTTGTCTATTTAGCCGCGGCGGATGCTGGCTGTCGTCGTGTAAGAGTAGAAGACGGGAGAAGACTGATGGCATGAAGATTGAAAAGTTCCAATTCCAAATTAGGTAAGGAGCTTACCCGGTGAGCTACACTAAAGAGCCATGCATGTGAGTACCCTTTGACGGCATGCGCCGGCTCAGCCTAGTGGAAAATCCGATCGTGTGGTACAAGGGTACCTAAGGTAGAATTTGGGATTGGCCAATGAAAATACGCGATAATGTCTAATGTGATGTAATTTCGGACCCTGAGGGACGGCGGATTAACTTGTGCCCCACAGATCTTTAATGCGCAAGCCCCTCATATGTACATACTAGTACGAAGTATGTACCTACATAGTTGAAATCCGACCCCGCCGAGGAAAGTCCCTTTAGTGTAGAAGTCCCTCGGCGAAGTCTTACCTAGCTTAGATGAGACAAACGGGTCATCAGTCAGCATTTTACAAGTTGCTCCCTCATTGTCCGGTCTGAAAATCCCGGGATGAGTAATTGCCTACCGTAATTTGTAGTCATTTCTTACTCATAAAGCTTTCTAGTTCCTTCATTGTGTAAATTACTCAAACATCGAGACTTTGTTGGCCTTTATTCCTAAAAAGCAACTTGACTCTAAACAGACAACATCTTACCTACCACTTACCACTTATACGCCATCGTTCGATCGTACATTGTGACGCAGTCCTCCAATTTATTCCCGATTTGGGATACTCTAGAGAGCCTTGGAAATTAATAACATTAAAGTACCTTATACAATCATCGCCTATCATGCCGTCTGCGCTCATCAGTCATAATAAGTTTGACGGCATACCCGAAACAATTGCCGCATTCCGTATGTGTCCTCAGTCCTAGATATCTAAGAGGATTTTCCCTGAGATCACTCTATGTCGCAGTCGACTAACGCGAACCTATTGGTATCGGTATAGGCAATGGCGAATTTATAGTCGTTATGGACGACCCGGGTCGTGAGAACGAAGGAGACTTGATCATAGCCGCCGATAGCATAACAACCGAGCAGATGGCTTTCATGGTTCGACACACGTCCGGTTTGATCTGCGCGCCTATCACACACGCCCTTACAGAATCCCTGAAACTACCGCAGATGGTAGAAAATAGCGAAGACCCTCGTGGAACCGCCTACACAATTTCCATCGATGCCGCCGATCCCTCCGTTACCACCGGCATCAGCGCCCATGATCGTGCTCTAACAGTCCGGCATCTCGCAGACCCTAAATCTACCGCCGCCAGCTTTCGGCGCCCAGGCCACGTGTTCCCCCTGCGCGCACGTCCAGGCGGTGTTAGAGCTCGGAGAGGGCATACCGAAGCCGGAGTAGACTTTTGTAGACTGGCGGGTAAGCCGGAGGTGGCGGCGATCTGCGAGATAGTCGAAGATGGGGATGAGGTGGCCGGAAGGGCTGTGCGAGAAGGCCCGGGGATGATGAGGGGTGAGGGATGCATCGCATTCGCGAGGAGATGGGGACTCAAGATCTGCACAATCGAGGATCTGGTCGACTATATAGAAAAAACCGAAGGCAAACTTGGCGCGAATGGGAGTTCGTAGTTCCTTGCCGAGACATGAGTATAAAAAAAGGTTCTGCATATAGATGGAGATACTTTACTTGGATCATACGGGGCTTATAGAGAAAACATTGGGGGTATCAAAGTCACAACTCTGAATACTACATACATTGTACTACGGAATATACTTACACTGATCTAATATCCAAGCTAAAATAAAACATGCCGAGATGTCTTGATTTCAGGATAACTCTTAGACATAAAATCTGGTATAAGATATATTAGATATAGTGAGACAAGCAGCTTCATTTCCATAGGTAAGTGGTTCAACTGTCAAAAACAATCTGGCATGTATACCTACCTGGTATGCAGACGTGAAATATAAGTCACCTATCGGGGCCCGTGTTATCCCTTAGAGAATGTAACGTATCCGGGGATAAATGGTGCAATGCCGACGTCGGCTATCTCTCCCGCAACGGTGCCCAGCCGGGGTACGGCTAGGGCTAGACACCGACATCTTTTTGTTTAATCAGTCAATTTATCTTACTACCTGCCTAATAATATTTCACTATTTCTTACATGTACATTACGTCGGATTTATTGGTAGTTTCTTTTTTAAACGCCGTTAATTATTGCATAAAGCTACTAAATGTTCGGGACAATCGTAAAGCCCCTCAAATGGTTTTACCATGAGTTCGGAATCGCCGCGATCCACGAGACCGGTCGGAATGCCTACCTTATTATCTTGGCGCGGACGTGCCGGATGTTTGCGTACGGGACCAATGCGCTGATTTTAGGTAGGTAATTTTTATATTTCTACCTATTAAACCTACCTAACGAAAGTACCTAAATAATAGTCCGGTTGTTTTAATAATATTAATATTTGTAACTAGCCATCTTCTTCTCCGCCTTGGGGATATCGGATCATCAAATTGGCCTGTTCATGACATTTACGCTGGTGGGAGATGTCGTCCTCGGAACGTTTCTTACACTCGTCGCAGACCGCGTCGGAAGACGGAAAGTCTTGCTCGGTGGCTCCGTATTGATGATACTGAGCGGTCTCATATTTGCTGTCTTTGAAAATTTCTGGATTTTGCTCCTCGCTGCGATCGTCGGTGTTATTAGTGTTACCGGTGGAGACTTTGGGCCATTTCGAAGCATCGAAGAGTTAGTAGAGTTCTTTTTTTTTGTTATGTAGGTAATTAACGATCACTAACAATTAATAATTACCTATCTAGGTCTATAATATCGCAGCTTACTACCCCTTCGACAAGAGCAGATGTATTGTCGTGGCATGTCACTACGGCACTCTTTGGCTCGTCGTTAGGAAGTGAACTATCAGGAAGAGTCCTCCGCTACCTTCAGAGTAAGGATAATTGGACCGAGGTCGACTCATACCATGCCCTCTTTTGGATATACGCCGTAATGGGCGTTGTTAACCTTGTATTGGTCCTATTTCTAACAGACGCGTGTGAACTGCAACCAGAGAAGGAAGCCTACACAGAGCTCACACAAGATGATAGCACAGACGACACCGACGTAGATCCGGGGCATTCTGAAGAGCCTTCGGAGGTGACCCCTACCCCTCAAGCATCTCGAAATTGGATTATTCGAGTCTTTAGGTGGCTATCGGATCAACTAGCTCAAATATCACCGCCAACCCGATCGGTCATGTATAAGCTCTGGTTCCTGTTGGCTGTCGACTCACTTTCAGACGGGATGGTGCCGTACTCTCTAACCAACTATTATATGGACGAAAAGTTTCATCCAGCCAAGTCAACCCTTGGTGACATTACCTCGTTCAGTTACTTTATGGGCGCCATCTCAGCGGCGTTTGCAGGTCCCCTAGCGCGAAAAATCGGATTGATTAACACAATGGTATTTACTCACACTCCATCCTCCGCCGCTGTCTTGCTCTTCCCTTTCCCGCCTTATCTCTGGATGACGGCAGGGCTTTTGCTCATCCGCGCGGGGTTGAATAATATGGACCAAGCACCGCGAGCAGCCTTCATAGCAGCAGTAGTGAAGCCCGAAGAGCGAACTGCGGTTATGGGCATCACGTCCACCGTTAGGACTCTAGCCGCTACGACGGGGCCTACAGTCACCGGAATGTTGGCTTCGAGCGACCGATTTTGGATTGCCTTCATTGTGGCAGGTAGCTGTCGTCTATCATATGACTTCGGCCTATATGCAATGTTCGTGAATATGAAACTTCACACGCATGAAAAGCCGGCCGACCCGTCTAATCAGCATGGTCCGAGACGGGTTCCTGACGAAGAGATGGAGTTGGAGAGTCTCGTTGACACGGATAGCGGAAGCGAAGAGACGCGCTCTGAGAAGTCAGAACCTGAGACGGCGACTCTTCACGTTCCTGATAGTAGTAATCAGAGAATTCGAAGCAGAAGTCCACGCCGAGCGGACATCTAGAGTTGACCCTTTGGAAAGAGAGGAAAGTCCGGCTCGGAAACCATCTCCGTTGCTATTTATGTTAAGCAGTCTACCAGTAGGCTTTGGGTAGAGTATTCTATGCAACGGTACTCTCATACATACAACCAGCTATACTTAGCCTCTTGGCGCTCACCCAACCTATCTCTAGGATAGAATCTTAGAAATCTAAGAATTTAGAAATGACAATCTAGCAATTCAAAAAAGGGGGGTATATGACTATCTATGTTAGGAGATATGAAATTTGCTTGGAGATATATCTCTCGTATGACCGACTTTTCTATGGGTATTCAAATAATAGCAAGGTTGGTTCGCAACCATCTGGGTATCAATTCGCTTAAAAGGCATTATCCGAAGTATCAATCCATCCACTAGGCCGCGGGACGAAGAGGCTCCCGTTGAATCTTTCAGACACGAAATCCCGGATCGGCTCGAACTTTCGACACGTATGTACTGCATCAGTCTTCACGTATTCACTGCCGTACCCCTTGAAATACTTTAATGGGACGACAGCTGTACTGCCCCAGCACATTATGGACTGGCGCAGTTGATCCAAGCAGTGGTCTTGTAGAGTTAGCGGTGAGGAACCCGTGAGGGGTATGAGAGAACCACAAACCGGTGTAAACGGGTCCGTGAAGGGGGGTTTCCGGATAGACGTCGCGGTGTAAGGCCTGTCTAATTTGGTTCAGGCAATGCAGCTGATGGAACATGTCGAACCTGTTTTATTCATAGTATAGTTAGCATATAGAATTCGAAATGTCTGTAGTATATGGAAATGGGGCGAACAGCTCACCCTGCCGTGTAGCCGCTCCTGTGGTGGTCCCAATACTCCGAGTATTCATCTCCCCATAATTCCTTGGCCTCGGCCTCAGAAATCGAGAAGTATCTTCCCCAAAGGAGGTTCTTCCAGGCGGCATCGACATCTGCGGTTGTACCGATGTAGGATTTATCGCCGGGCTGAGCGACGAGGAACTCATCTCCATCTGGTGCAAAGTCTACGGGTAGCTTGAACTGGACTTGCTCAAGCTCAACAGAGCCGGATGGTACTAGTTAACGAGACATTAGACAATGGCCCTAGGCGCACTATATTTTTAGATAACTTACATAGCTTCTCTTCTTGGAACCCGGTTTCGTAGCTACCATCTGCAGGATATCGGGATCTGAAGTCGACGATGGCCAATGCAGAAATTACACCCAGCAAAAACATGCCAGTCGCGATGAGAATTATGGAGAGAACTCCTTGGCTGGCATCATCTCGCACGCACTGTCGCCGTCTTCTAAATCTCGGCTGCTGTCTCCGTGGCAAGAAATAGACCGACTCGCCCTTCTCAAAGTCGTCTTCGAGTACCTCGTATATCGGGGGTAACGATGGGGTATGCATTGTCGCCAACAAACTGATTTAATCGGAAAATGAATGAATCAAGGAAATGAGAGGAAAAGAAGGACGATTATTACAAAAATACTACGGCAACTTGAGGACCGGCCTTGTCGCTAGCTAGAATATACTGCCCTGCAGTTACTGAGAATTGAAGTTAGAATAATTAGAATAAGAGAATGTGTAACTACCTCCTGTTAGTTCTACAGAGGGAAGAATTCATTCCGAGTTTGCATTTTCCTGACGACCTTCTACCGCTTCTTCTACCTACCTCGTTGGAACGTGCCCACCTCCGTGTGGCACGGATACTGGGATACTGGGATACGGATAAGATAGAAGTGAAATGAGCCTTTAGAGGCAGAGAGGGTAAATGCGAAACCGTTCAAACGAAAGGCTACCGTTTGTATGAGCTTCCGCTAAGATGTCGCACTCTTTACCCTCTACCCTGGTGGGTTGGGTTTATTAACAACCCCTTCTTATTAGGTACTAAACCAGATAAGGCAGTTGAAACCAAGCTCAGAGGGCTGAGGCTCTCGCGCCAGAGGTGTTAGTCCTCGCATCGTCGGGGATCCTGGCCAATTGGAAACAAGGTATCATGATACATTAGGTACCTAAGCTTGGACCTTCAATGCCCTGTCTAAAGATCATCTTGTATCTTGAAGATGTGTGAATACCTTATAGTTGCACTCATTTTTCTACTCCATAAATATTTCAGTATTTCACTCAGCTCGACACAGGCTATCAGCGCCTGGCTCCAATGTGGTAGCTGTTGACCCCGAACCATGCCAAGTCGGCCCATTGCCTCCTACGCCATGAGGCAGTAGGCGGGCTTACGAGATACCAGCGCTGTACTTCGTATAACAAAATGGAAAGTGTAAGACTGGATGGTAAAAAGGGGGTATATTACCCGACTTATGAGGTAGTTTTCTGATAGATGTTGTATATTTTCCGTATGCGATTCTTTATGTTAGAGGATCACAGTTGGAGCTGAAGCCTCGGCTGAAAATAGCGAACCCGCCTAAAATAATACCGTCAGTAGCTGCATATATACAGCTTCTTTTTACTCCGGAGCTGCCGCACTATTATCAAATGGCGTCATTGTAAGCTTTCTTGTACGACTTACGTTAGTATACGCAGATACGCTGATACGTTAGTATGTACATTGGCTTGATGAGTAATTGAATCGCGGTTAGGACTATTCCCCCGAGTTACCTTCCAAAATGCTCCGATGCGGCTACCTACCTACGGTTAGGTACCTACATACACCCAATATACCGGATATGAAGTCCCTTATTAAAACCACTGGCGCACGTCTGTTCGCACCACCTAAACACCTCCAACATTATTTTACTACCTACGAACTATTACAAACTACTTCAATTATTTGAGCCACCATGACGTCGACAGCTGCAGTAATCGGCAGTACAGGCCTTGTAGGCTCTCACATACTGACCACTCTCCTCGGTCTCGATGCCTTCAAGTCCGTCTATACCGTCTCTCGACGACACCCCAAAGCAGAGTCGCCTAAATTAGTCGCCGCCGTCGAAGCCGATACTACTAAATGGGCATCCCATCTTTCCTCCATTGCGCCCCCGCCATCCGTGGTTTTCTCCGCCTTGGGAACGACCAGAGCTCAAGCTGGCGGTATCGCGAACCAGTGGAAAATCGACCATGATCGTACGTTGGAACCCCTCACGTCTTTATGCGCATTCGACATAAGCACCTAAGGTAGGACTAACAATAGCTGCCAATTATCTAGTTAACGTCGAGCTCGCCAAAGCCGCGCACTCTGCCGGAGTCAAAACTTTCGTCTTCGTCTCCTCGGCCGGCACGCGCGGTTTTCTCGGCAGCGCTGCTCCCTACTCTAAGATGAAGGTCGGCGTCGAGGACGCGATTAAATCTCTTGCTTTCGACCAAGCCATCATCCTACGACCGGGCCTGATTCTCGGCCAGCGCGAAGTCGAGCACACGGGCGGGCCGCTGCTCAATACCATCGTTCGCGGCTTGGGAAAGATTACCCAAGGCGCGCAAGACTTCTGGGGTCAGGACGCCGAGGTCATCGGACGTGCTGCTGTTCGCGCTTCCGTGCTGGCCGCCGAGGGCAAGGCGCCGAGCAAATATTGGGTTCTGGAGTCGTCTGATATCGTAAAGCTCGGCCGAGACGAGTGGAAGGCTTAAGATGGATGTATAGGACGGTTATACCCTTTTGTTTCGGGATGTGGAGTCTGGCGCATGGGCGATATCTCATATCTGGGCGATGGGGAGACTGGTTTGAAGAGATAGGTAGGAAGGAAGTCAGGAAATCATGCACATATCACGAATTTTATTGCAACTAGGTACACAGCCGCGGCTCTATGTACTAAATTATTACGGCCAGCTTCTTGGTAAAAGAAAAATGCTATGCCCGTGGCTTGTCTTACTCTATGTAGTCATAATCATATAACGTCCCGACCGTCTCATTGAATGAGACTCATTCAATGAGTAGTACGATGACAAGGGGACTTCGATATAGTCTCCACAGTAAGGTGGAAGAGCTCTCCTTTCTTGTCATAGTGTCACTTGAGAATCAAAAGCACATGGGATGCCAAGTTATGATTAGCTCGATTCAATATTTCGTGCACTTGTTTGACCCGCCACGTACGTAACGGAGGATCTTATTCGATCTTGCATTGAATCTCCGCTATCTGGAGTCGAAGGAATTAGTCTAGGACTTGGGAGTTTTTCTTCATTAACATTATCCCAGCTATGCCTATTATGTAGAAGGCGTTGGTAATAACTACTTTGTACCTAATCAGCCTACATCACCTCTTTCAACAGCTCATGTTTCTCATTGGCGGTGAATTATCGAACTTGCAAACAAAGATGTTTGCTGTCATCAAACTAAGGAAACTAGCTTCTAAAACTATTACAACAATCAGGAGTCATGAGCGAATAATGTGCTGAATATATCATCTTTGTCACCGAGTAGCACCTTTTCTTAGTCACGACCAAGGATTAGGGATCAAAGGCATTTTTCCCTTTCGTACGTAGGTACGTAGTAGCTTAGGTACCCTCTAGGAAAAATATAAATATCCAAGGAGAGAACCAAAGACTTGACCTGAAGACTTTTTCTTACTATAGCAATTATGGATACCAAAAAGACAAAAAAGAAGAGTTTCGGCAAGAGAGTCGTCAAAAAGATTAAAGGTGCTATATACATCTTAATCGTGGGCACTGCTGGATTTATAGCTTTATTCGTCATGGACTGGTAGTTAAGGGGTATCGTCATGATCTTCGGCTACTAGAGTTCTTGATAGAGCCCTTAGAAATCTCGCTTCGGGGGGGATTTCTATCTACAATATACATAATTCCTATCACCAAAAGAATGTGCATCAGTTTTCCCGTGCTAGCTGTAGAATTCGTGGTTGCTATCGTGACGATCGCCCTCCAGCTTTTAAATTATTTGACAAGTACCCCTTGACAAGTACCCCCTTTATTAATATAGATCCTAGGTACTTCATCGCTATAGAAACCCAAGGCTTACTTACAACCTCTCCCTTAATTGTCACTTCTTCCCCATAAACGTCTCTACAATCTTCCGAAACGGGGCTCTCTTCGGGCCCTCGAGAATCTCAAAGCGCTCCTTAACATGGCCCACGGGAATCTCCTCGTCCCCGCTAACCAGGCCCGCCCACGCCTCGTCCGTGAACTGCTCGACGGGGATGCCGATGTCGCCCTGTCCGATCTTCACAAGCTCCGCTTGCTGCGAGTGCAGCTCGGTCTTCACGGCCGGGGGCAAAATCTCCACGACCCGGATGTGCCGGCTGCCCTCGTCGTGGGAGAGCTGCGCGCGGATAGACCATAGTAGCGAGTGCAGCGCTGCTTTGGTCGCGCAGTAGTTGCCGCATCGCGGGAGCGGGACGAGTGCTAGCCCGGAGGTCACGGCGACGAGAGCTGCGGGTTTCGGCGCGAGCGCCTGTAGGTGCGGGAGCAGGTACGTGATTAAATACAGATACGAAGTATAGTTTGTGCCCAGCTCCTGTATCGTGCGGGGCAGGTCGATCTCCTTGGGCTTAGAGAAGTCCAGGGTGCGCTGGATGCCCGAGTTAAGGATCACGGCATCGATATCGGGATACTTCTCGGTGATGCTATGCGCATTGGTCAGCCCAGCCGGAATCAGCGCGGCCCTTAGGTTAGGTAGGTAGTCTTAGATCTGTGGGTTTACTTACTCTTTGGCCCACCCCTCGATCTTGTCGAACTCGGTGATATCGAATTGCGATGCTGCGGCCTTGTTGGACCCGTGCTTAACTACGAATGCGTCGAGCCTTTCCTTCCGGCGCCCGACACCAATGACGAAGATGCCATTTTCAATCATGCGCTCTGCCAGCGCCAGGCCGATTCCGGCTGTGGCGCCTATCAAAAGGACGTTCTTATACGGGAAGGACATGTTCCTCTTTGATTATTGTCCTGAATCGTAGGTAGAATCTAGGTACTAGAAGCGTTGATCTCTCTTGAGCACTAGATATCGATGACGATGACGATGATGAAGGTCTCCCATTCACAACTAGGAATAGTTACACGGTATATCCCGAGACCCAGCAAATCCATCCCCCTCTACTTTATCTGCTAAGCGCACATTTGCCTGACAAACTAAAGTGGAATAGACGCGAATGTTACCTCATATACTACTTACACAGGGCGCCTGTTCGGGAAATGCATACGAGACACCCCCGATGCCTCCTATTTCCACATGGTGTCATGGATTGCACTTGATCTACCTAGGGTAAATCCCACAGCCAAGCTTAGGATATTAATGATCTACCCCGATTGCATTCTACGTCGGCAGCTTGTATTCAACCGTCATTGGCTATGTGGTATAGCTAAGGTACCTAGTATAGTTCTTTAAGGTCGCTCTGCCAAGACATCTCCCCTGTCAACTCAGGCCCAGCTCAGTTCGGTAGTCGATTGTGTAACTCGAAACTGTCACTATAAAGTCATCTTATAGAAATACGTTCTTGATTTATGTTTTAGGTTTAGAAATATCCGCCAGTTCGAGTCGATTTGCTTAAATATCCACCTTTCTACCAACTCCGTTGAGATTAAAAGTGCTTTATTAGAGAATAGGCGGGCTCAAATAGTTTGGTGAAGCATGAACTTGATGGACAGCAGAAAGGTTTAAAATATAATTACCTATTATCTTTTTCGTGACCTTCCAGTCCAGCTAGAGGAATTTTCGTCCCAGGTCCTATTTATGTTCAAATCGTTTTCTCTTCGGTGGTTATTAACATTACCATACTAGTGACGGGGTATAAATAGAATCATAGACTACTTAGAGATATTGTGCATTAAGCTCCCAGGGCCCCAATTGAGCTTTAATAGCCTAATTAGAAGTACTTAATATTAAGCCTCCGGGGCGTTCTTAGTTTTTAAGAAAACGCATGCACTCGCAAGCTCGCGCAAGCGTTTTCATGTGCTCGCAGGCTCGCACGTGAAAATCCGTCGGAGACATCTAATCTCTTATCAATTTCTTATCATTTATTGATGAATTATTTATCAATTACTTATCATTTCCTTATCATTTCCTTATCATTTCCTTATCATTTCCTTATCATTTCCTTATCATTTCCTTATCATTTCCTTATCATTTCCTTATCAATTTCGCATAATAATTTCCAAAAGTTCGAGCGTAAAAAATGTCTCCGACGGATTAAAGTCTTTAGTAAGGGTTCCAGCTACCCGGGCGCAACGGATCTCAGGGTCTTATAGTAGGGAGTTGTCGTTCCAACCACGTGGCGTTTGCCTTATACACATGTCGTCGTTCTATCATATTGGAATTAGTCAATTACCTTAGTTTCTGATTTTAGTACCCGGCCACATCATCTAAGCTTTGCGAGTTCAATGCCTAGAAGGCTATGATATTTCGAACACTATGTAGGTAGTTAAGCTTTGGGTAAAGAGTTACGAGGCAAAATAAACTTATATATATACGTCTGAGTAGCCTTAATATAGTACGGCGAAAAGAACAAATTTTAATCGGCCGGATAACCGAGCTTTCGCTATTTACAAGTTGGCAAAGCCAAATAAATTCTTGCCTTGGCCAATCGGGGACCCTTTTCTGCCTTTACGCAATGCCGAAGAATGCGAGATCATCCTTCTGGTGAATAGGCACGGTGTGGCCAACGCCCGCTGCGCTGTATCCAACGAGCTGCGCTGTCGTGGCGGTGCCCTCACCATAGATGGTCTGAGTGTACCCGCTCTGGGGAGTGTTGGCGGTGTCCTTGGAAGTGGTAAGACCCAAGACGTTGGACCACTGCTTAAGTGTCTCCTGGTCTGTTTATGAAATTAGCATCTTTCGCTGAACATTTCGTGGGGTTAAAACGTACAGTTGGGGTATCGCAGGGTGCTGTCAGCGGTGCCGTGCCAACTACAATATATTAGTTAGTTCAAGCAGTCCAAAAAGATATTCTGACTTGGTTAGGACTCTTCTTACACTAGAACTCGGGGACGAGGGCCGGTGTATCCCGGGTAGTAAGATCGCACGAGGTCACCCCATTGAGCAGCAGTCTTGGTGGTCTGTCCGTTGGCGCACTGGTTGTTCCATCCCGGGGGGTCCTGAGTGGCAGTAGATCCGGGGACAGCGAAGCATCCGTCTGGAACGCCGGAGTAGATGGATCCTGCCTTGAAAACGTCGGGATAGGCTCCGAGAAGAACGTTGGTCATCATGGCACCGGAGCTAGTTCCAGTGACATATGTCCTGTTTGCGTCTCCACCATATTTCTCTACGGCGTACTTGACCATGTTGGCAATAGTCTGACTGTCACCACCGCCATCGTGCTTTAAGGCTACAAAGACTCTGTTAGGAACTTTTTCATGATAGCGATATACCTATTGGTAGTATAGCAAGAGAAGAAAGGGAGTCATACTAGCATCGGAAGCGACATCGAAGCAACCACCCCCAGACTTAGAGTTAGGGTAGATCAAGATAAAACCGTACTGGTTAGCCAATGGCGCGTATTGGGACTCAGAGAAGTATCCCTGAGCTGAACCTTGGCAGTGGTGTACAGCTACGACGATAGGCGCCGGGGTCTTGAGGTTACTGGGCACATACGAGTACATGCCCAGCCTCGTGGGAGTACCGCTGAAGTCGCTGACCTGAGTGAGGGATTGGCAGCTGCCAAGCGCAACTAAAGTTGCGAGTGTCGACAAGACCTTCATATTGCTGTTTCTTTACAAGAGCCGGTATTAACTTGGAGAGTCTTAGATGTCCTAGTTAGTAGTTTTACTTAAAGAATCACTTAACATCCGGTGGGCGATCCTCAAGGTAAATAAACATTTTGATTCCGTTCATCCTACCTAGGTCAGTCTTGTACACGTCTCATGTGACCACTGCCATTTTCCCGGATGTCTCCTCTGTGCGTTCATCCCTTAGGCTAATCTACCAGTTGGTAAATTCATCGTGGCCTGCCTCATTCCGAATCCGGAAAGCGGATCGTTCGGTTAATCAGTAGGTAGCATTGCCCCTGCGGAGATGTTGGGGAATAGGGACCCCGGTGGCAACCGTGACGCGTGTAAGGCCATTAATATTGAAACATATAAAGTCAAAACGCCGCGCCGTTCTAGGTCAAGCCGTTCACGCATACATCTACTCGGCTAAATATGAAATAGCTGCTCCCAACGTAGCGTCGCGTCCGGGAGCCTCCAACTTGAATCCTAATATTAGTTTACGAAAATAACAGGCAACACGTTGTCATATTCATTTACTTTATTATTCGGAAATAGTCTAATTCAGCCTCCATGATTATCTCATCTCATAGTATAGGTAATGCATCTCTTCCAGGTAACATTTACAACGTAAAAGTCTATTCAGATCCCAAGTCTAGGTTCTCTCGAAGCCACTTTCTCCACTGTTGATCCCTGAGAATAGATCGAACTCTGGCCTCGAGCCATTCTGTATTGCCCCAGAAACCCCACGAGGCCTGAAATCTCAACCAGTCAACTAGTGCAGTCTCCCAATGCCGAACGAATAGGCTCCAGTCGTATTCCTGCTTTCGTCCTTCAGCATCTTTGAAGCCATTGGTTAATTTCGCATGGTAATATGCAAGGAGCGTTTCCTCGCCCTTACCCATCGAGAGCTCGTTGGGGATATTATTCTCCTCGTCTATAAGTAATTCTAGCGGAACTGAACACGTAAATAATTTGGCCAGATCGCAGGCACCTAAGCCGAGACCGACATATTGAAAGTCGAAAAATGCAACCTTATGACCGGGCTCAGTTGTAAATAAATTCTCGGATTTGACGTCCCCATGGATGATGGTTTCATACCCTCGGCCACGCGGAGTTAAAAAGTTGGCCACCATCTCGGAGATAGACTGTCCGCCCGGAGCGACTGGCGTGCAGAGCGTAGACCACTCCGAGTCCTCGTCTTCGGCAAGGGCAGCATATTCTGTACGGCGAGTGGCGAGATATGTATACCCT
This sequence comes from Daldinia vernicosa, assembly GCF_022497035.1. Lineage (NCBI taxonomy): Eukaryota > Fungi > Ascomycota > Sordariomycetes > Xylariales > Hypoxylaceae > Daldinia > Daldinia vernicosa. Next base: position 48,375 of record NW_025953934.1, read on the forward strand.
CCATTAAGCCACAACTTCTTCCCAGAGTCATCTCCATGCCGTCGTCTCTCGGCTTCTTCGAGAGGGGGGCGCAAGTATTCTCGCAGATTTCCGGGTACTAATTTCCGACTGGCCCGATGGAAACTAGAGAGCCAATCCAGTGCAGCGCAGACCTGCTTCTCATTGAGTTCTGACCTCTTCTCTCCGGCAACAGGAAATTTAGGTCTCAGGTCAGACATGACTATAAGAAGAAGAAGAATGAGTTAGTTCTCATTTATATTAGAAATTACAAGGCGCATCTAGAGGCTTATTTGACGGGCAGTGTATCTATAGAAAGCTTCAGATAGGTAAATGTGGATTGCGTACTTGTTGCTGTTAGACCTTGGAGCATCTCAGCGCCAGGCTTCCCATGAGACTCTAGTGTCGTAGCAACACAGTGAGCTACGGCGGTGTCCTCCCCTAATAATGGGGCGACAGAGCTATAAAAGTATTGCTCAACCCCATAACTCATTAGTTTTCGCAAATGGCCTTCGTCTTCGAAATCCAGACTTTTCTGTGGGGGCGCGATGTATTTGAGGATTAGAGGAAATATTTCTTCACTCTCCTTAATATTCCTATTGATATTAGGAATAGTAGGACCGCATTTTCTTCGAAGTTCGGCTGCAGCTTCAGCACTAGTAGCTCGAGCTTTGACTTCGTAGATGTACCCGTACCCTGCCCATAATGTTTGCATTTTCCTACACGATACTAATTCAAGAGAATGCCATGACAGCATGACGGCAGCCACGCGCTCGGGCTCAATTTGATTCTGAACAACATGGCGCATAGCTATAGCCTTGAAAGCTGAGAGAGACACCGGCTTTTGGAGTAAGTACGAATTTATAAGTCTGGTGATAGAGTTGTCGGTGAACTCGGATTTGGAAGACCCGTAAAAGGTATCGACTGCGTTTCTTTTCTTGCCGGGCCGTCAATATTTCAAACAGCTGCTAACTGGCACCATAACCCTTTCTTACGTCTCTCTAGGAATTTAAGGCTGGCATGGAAAGACTTGTGTCTCGGAACTTAAGATTTCGGGGCGAAGATGGCGGATATCGTTCAGCAAAAGAAGCGCATCATCTCACATTCAGTTCACTCGTAAGACCTTAACAAGATGTAGAAGAATTTGATAAAGCATACTATAGGTATATAGCGAAACGACGCTCTTATGAGACAACAATACAGACTATATTTATATATAAAGATATAGTTAATACCATATTATTATTAGAACAATTAGAATATTATCTATATACTTATTATCACTCTACTTCCTCCCCCTATTTCCCTCTACCCCTCACGGCAAGGTATTGTCCCAAACACTACCAACACTAACTCTGCTCTCCCACCCGGCCTTCTGCCCGTTATCGCTAATGACGGTGTATCCGATGCGCTTCTCCTCGCCCTTCCTCAGCAGGAATCCGTTGTGGTTGAAACCGACGATGACGTCGTCGGCATCCTTGTCTCCCACGCTGACCCAAGTCCAGATGCTAGTTCCCTTGTCGGCTCGGACAACGAATTCGTTGGCGCTGCTGTCGTGCTCGACGCTTAGACCGGGGTCAACTAGGGCAGCTGAAGCCAACGGTGTGGGTGTATAGTAGTTGGTGTGCGTGAAAGTCTTCGTTGCCTCGCCGTTCGGCGGGGTCCCGGTAGCCGTTAAGTTGGCCACCAAGACGGCCTTGCTAGCATCGAACGACGAGTCTGATTTCAACTTGTTTATGTCCACTCGTGCGAGCAACGTGGTGTTGAGCGGTCCGATAGTGAAGTCCACGTCTCCCGCCTGGATATCAGCCGTATCAACATCGAGAACGCTGCCATCCCAACCAACCCAGCTAAGACTTGCCTTGCCCTTCGTCTCTTCCCAGAGGTCGCTCACTGCGTAAACTTCAAGGATGCCGGTAGTTACGTTCCAGAGATTCGCCACGATGACAGATTGATAGATGTCCTTGGCAGTATTGTGTAGGATCTTCCATCGGCCCTCGTACTCAATGCTTGACCATGTCGGTGCCTGCCAGACATCCTGGAGCTGCCAGTACAAACTTCCAAGCTGGCGCTCGGGCCTTCCGGAACCGATACGGTAGAATTCGATCTGGCTTTTGTAGAAGTCGGCTTGGTAGATCTGTGTCGAGTGACACCAGGCAGAGAAATTGGCAATGGGATCCGTCTTCATCGGCGCGGGATAATATGTCTCTACACCATTGGTCATTTGAATCATACCTTCGGTCGCCATCTCGAAGTCACTGGTGTTAAGCCCACGGGGAGGCTGGTGGTGGTTCCGGAGCACGATGGTTGAGCTGTTGTACCATAGGTCTTCTTCATCCACAGCATTCTTCCACGAGTTGATACTAGGCATACTGGTAAACCCGAACTCAGTTGCGAATCGACCAACCGGATAAGCTGATACGTTAAATCCCTGCCAGATATCGTAGTTATAATAATCGGTATCACCGTAGATGTGTCCGGGCGTGGCGTTCAGGTATCGCTCGACAATCGGCTTCGGGTCGCTGTGGTTGAGAGACAAGTATCCAGTGTTCGCGCTACTCGACATATAGCTAATACTCCGGGTGTTTCCGAAGACAGCAGGGACGAATGTGTCTAGGAATAGTATCTCGAAATCGTGCCTATAGTGGTCGAGTTCATCTGGTGCAATAATTGGAAGTATTGAAATCATCCAGAGCAAAATTTCGTTATTACCGGCCCAGAGAGCTAACGAAGGGTGGTGATTAACACGGCGGACATTGTACACGACCTCCTGACGAGAATTCTCGAGGAAATCCGGATCGGTAGGGTAAAGAGCATCACCGAACTGGAACTCAGACCAGAGGAAGATGCCCATCTCGTCTGCGATGTCATATATGAAATCGGGTAGATATGAGCCGCCTCCCCAGACGCGAAGCATGTTCATGTTTGCAGCGATCACCGAGTTGAACATTGTCCGGATCTTCTCTGGAGTTACCCGCGGCCAGAATGTATCTGGAGGGATGAAGTTGCTACCCTTAGCGTAGAATGTTTGGCCGTTGACCTCGAAATGCCAGTGGGTACCTGGAGCTACTCCTTGGGCTATCTCCTCGTCCGTGACTTCGCCCATGTTCATAACGATCGTTCTGAATCCAGAACGCTTCACTACTGAGGCAAGATTCTTACCCGACTCGGATACTACATCAACAGTAATATTGTAAAGGTTCTGCGTTCCCAGTCCGCTTGGCCACCATAACTTGTAGTCCTTGGCATCTAGAACGGCATTACCAGTAATCACATCTCCATGGTTCTCCACGTCTGTCAGGTCACCGCTGCTAACCTCCTTTTGAGTAGCAAGGTCAAAGATCTTGTAGTTCATAGTCGCCCCTTGCGGCACGGTGCCGATTACATCAATGCTGGCGTTCAAGACCCAATTGGCATTCTGATCAGGGGGAAGAAGGTTCAACTGACCCTCGCGATAGAGATCGAATATCGAGTTGCGAACGTGAATCTCCTCCTTTTGAAGTTGCACAATCCACGCCTTCTGCCAGATACCTGCCGGGGCGAACGCTGGGCCCCAGTCCCAACCGAAGTCCGACTGCTCTTTTCGGATAAACTGGCGGTTCCCGAATTCAAACTCAATCTCAAGACCAATAGGAGGACCCTCGGGCCAAGTAGGAGCTCCAGGTAGAGCTGCAATCTCATTGGCGATTCTAGGAGCACTACCAAATTCAACGAGAAGCTCAGGAGAATCAGAACTGCAGCTGGACAAAATATCGGTGACGTCGAAGAAGTATTGACGGAACTGGTTGTTTGTGTTGGCAACAGATTTAGAGCAGAGGCTAATATTGGCAAATGTATCGAGACCGTTAAACAACAAGAAAGTATTTAGGCCTTCCTCTTTCGATAGTCCAGAGACTTGAGCAGTGTAGTTCCAGTCAGCCATGGCAACCCATCGTAGGTCGAAGTCGTTCAGCCCATGGTATGGGTCATCTATGATTTTCGCGGCAAACAAGTCCAGGTGAGTCTGCGAAGGGACCTTGCCAGGGACCGAGATATCCTTTTCGTCGTTCGTAAGCGTCCAATCTGCTTCAGACAAGTCGACGATGTTCGCGGCGGCAGCCAAAGCCGCCGACGCGATGAGGCGGGCGAAGCGCATGTCGTCCGGTGTCGTGTTCAGAACGAGCTGAGTAGTTGGCAATGAGCTCTGAGAACATAAGTCATAACTGTAGAGAAGTGCGTAAGCAGCATGGCCTTTATATACCCTCCAACCGGAGCCTAAACGGGTTCCATAATCATGTCAATACGGGCTCGGGCTCGGGAATCACAACGGGAGCCGGAGCGTGGACTTTCACTTCACTCCGCCACACCAACGACGAGTGTCATTGGTTCGAATACCAAAATGATGTAAATGCGTTACAACGTCAGCAACGATTGTTTGGATCCGCGTTCCTACCCGCATATTGACAACTTGTGATCCCCACATCGCTTAGACATCTGACATGCGATGAATTAAGATAACTTGCATAATAAAGGGTAACCGGGTAATTGGAAGGTATAAATGTCCACAAGTATAATCGAATCGATGAGTATAAGTCATATCATGACTTATAAGTTTATCTCAATTCATACCATGACCCTAGTTGAAGGTAGGATTCGATTAAAGGATACGGGCCCATTAACCACCCAATCCGACCTGGACCACTAATACATAATGTTATGTATTTTATAACTTCCTAGGTACCTAGATAGTTTCGATATCCATTTTACTCAAAAATCTCTACCGATTTCTCTCTACTCTGTCTGTGTCATGATTTCTGGTTCCGAAGGTGTAAATAAACCACGGTCAAAGCTTTGTTGAATCTCATTGGCTGAAGTTGCTGAACCAACCCGTGGAGGAGCACTTACCAACAACTTACCAACATCTCCTTAAATCTTACCTCATCAACCCAAGAGGGAAATGTGTACGATCGCACCAATGAAGCATTAAGCGATGCTACGTGGGAAGAATAACAAAGTAACCATCAACAACTTGACCTCCTCGGTTGTATAACACTACTACTAAGCGGGAGCAGAGAACCCTGAATTATGAAGATAGAAGTCACAACAGTTTTCATATTAGTCAACTACCTGTTATACATGAATCATGATCTAGTATTAAATGATCCGGATAGGCTAGGCTATACCTAGAACTTCTAATACTATAATTTAGACTGCACTCTAGTATTCGCCAGTACATTTCCCAACTCCATGATAATCTCAGCCAGACGCCGTCCCTATTCGAATACGCATTCGCCGGCAACTTATGCCGAATACGGGGAAACCTGCCTTCAGGACAAAACCCGTAAAATATTCTCCAATACAAGAAAAACATTTCATTATCCAACATGAACATTAGCTTATCCAAGCAGCCCAATTCTTTCTTTCCGCATATCTTATTTCCTCCCCATCGTAAGTATTTCTAACGCCAAGCTATGTTGTGTATATAGCTGTGGTGTCGCCGTGTCGGAGTTGCTGTTCCTGCTAGGTTCCAGGGTAGATCTCGGTCAAGATCCTCTCCGTACTAAAATCCAAAAATCCCACGGGTACGGGCGTTGGTGGTTGATTGATTGGTCGGTTGGTCGGTCGCGCGGCACAGTGGTCTCTAATATCGCATTCCGAGGGCCCCGAAGCTGTAAAGCCAATGCGTGCTAAAGGGACGTAACAGCAGACTCGGGAGTTTATTCCGAACTACCCAGTTTAGCGGTGCATAGGCAGTGGCGTAGTAGTTGAATTAGAGTTTATGTTCTTCTCGTACCCTCGGAATGCGATGCTGATGCTGAGATGTTGTCGGATTATAAGTGGATTTGGGTTCGATTCTTCATGTGATGTAGGCCGACTAAGACAGCCAGCCATTGTTGCCGACAAACTGTGCCAGTGTACATATTTATGGTGAATCTCCCAACGTCGATGGGTAATCAATTCTTTTCCGTCGCTAGGTAAGCCGTCTTCGATAGTCCGGTAAATGTTTATCATCCGTTTGGATAAATATGGTGGTTCTGGTGGCGAAACTCCTTGAGCACGCTAGGCGTTAAGGGTGATTCTATTTCCGTTATAAGAAAGCGTGCTCGACGGTTTTCCCCTTGATCAAAGTCGGCTCTCTGGCGCCAGCGCTAACCAGGTAGAGTAATGCTGTAGGCAGGTAGGGGCTGGAGATGCTATAGGCAGGAAGTGGAGGATCTCTCATGTCAGGCGAAACTCTAGCTCTGTTCCCCCCTGGGGAGTACTCTAGACGTCTAAAGCGCCAAAGATGCGCCGCTGTATCTACTTAGGTAGCATAGAGCAGACCAATAGACGTAAACGTCATCATCATCATCATCATCATCATCATCGGAGTTGCTGTTTCTGCTAGGTTCCAAGGGGTAAGGAGGGAGCCTGGGCTAAGAACTAGTAGATCTCGGTCAAGATCCTCTCCGTGCTAAGATCCAAAAATCCCGCGGGTTGGTTGTGTGGCGCAGTGGTCTCTAGTATCGCATTCCGAGGGCCCCGAAGCTGTAAAGTCAATTCGTGCTAGAAAGACGTAACAGCGGACTCGGGAGTTTACTCTAAACTACCCAGTTTGGCGGTGCATAGGCAGTGGCGTAGTAGGTAAATCAGAGTTCCTCGCGGATCAACGAAGTTGTTTCCATGTTGTTTGGTTCCACCTCGCGCCACGTTTTTAAACTTAATATCTTTTTATATCGTGGCTTATTCTCCTGGGTAGTATTGAAATTGTCGTGAATCTTGTTGTGTGTATAATTAGCTTGTGTCTGCCAGGAAATATGGAAGGTTGTCTGATATCGCTGGAAGTTAGCTAAGAAAGATATGATGAGGGTGGTCTCAGATTACAGGTACAGATTTGCTTGCAATGACGCTCCACAGTGGCACTCCGGGACTTAATTTGGGACCAGTTTTTGGACTCGGGTTCGATGATATACGGGTTGGGTTGATCGTTGATGGTGTGGATGTTGTTCGAACTCCCGGCTTAGAATTTATCGAGAGGTTGCTCGTCTCAGATCGACGGAGTTTAGCAATCCTTGGATCAGTCCAGAGGGCCTCGGTATTACAGTTCTCCTTTATATGCTCAAGAAGGTCGTTGAGGCTCTTTTTGGTCATTCGCGGTGCTCCTTGGGACTTGTCGAACTTGTCGAACTCCTTAAGTGTCGACGATGGAACCACAAATGCACCGCGAGTATAAACCCATGATGTTTTCGGCTTTGGTAGAAGACATCCCCCCTCGAGTCGAAGAAATTCCCGTCGATGATCAGGCGTGACTGAGCCCTTAAATGCACGGAAATCATAGCGGTCTTTGTTGCGGTGGCGCTGCTGTCTCCATGGCGGAAGGTAGTTGTTTTCAGGTCCAGAGTGATATGCCGAGATAGTAGTAACCAGGTAGTACTTTGAATCCTCGGAATGCTCCAGGACTAGAAAAATTAGTAATAGGACTTGGGTCAGCGAGTTTAGAGGATTAGGGAGGGTGCTTACTTATTACTGGATGGTTTGTCGCTTTTTGAGGTAAATAATTGGTGTTGATTAAGCCGTGATTTACCTCCTTAGAAAACTCGTAATGTGACTTGAGGAATGCAATATCACCATCTTGCCAATTGTCGCTATTTTGTTGGCTGAGTGTGGTTTGGTTACGTGGCCGACGGGTATTCGACACTGGAATGAACCCGTCCGGATCACGTACGCTTGTTGTAGGCATTGTCGTTATAGTATATAGCGTGAGTTTGAAATGAAGGGGCTTATTAAGAGGCTGGGGAAGAAGTTGATGATGATCAATGATGCTTTATCAAAGGATATTGGTGAAAATATTGAAGCATTTGCAGCTAAGGAGTAGAAGCCAGAGACTTGCAAAAGCTATGAGGTAGGATAATGTGGAAAGAAGATGAAAGTAGAAGCGGTTGATCTAAGAGAGCGCTTGTTTTATAACCCTCTTGCGGAATGTGGCAACGCTTGGTCGGGGCGAGCAAAAGTTAGAAACGAAATTCGAATCTTCTTTCCTCTTAGTAGAAACGTAATACATTATGTTAAAACGCTGGCGGTTTGTAGGTCAAATCCGGATGGTGGCATTATGCCCGTGTGTCATAATCTACCTAACATAGACTTTTGACTCTGCGCCAGTTCATAGTAAGATTAGTATAGTCATAGCAATAATGGTGTAACAAGCTTCACACAACATTTCCCATCATGGTAAAGCTTTAAGTTTAATTTCAAGCTTTTTTATTCCTTTTTTTTTTGTCATGATATTAGACTTTGATTTACATCAAAATATCCATAAGCGCCGTGGGGATTCTATATAATTATTTATTTTGACTCGGCCTTTCATGAATGTTGCCGTTGTGTAGGATTACAACGTCATATCTACCGAGTAACAATCTTTTGTAATATAGGTACCTACCTAGCTAGCTTACTTAAGTAATTATTCATACTGAATTCTGTCTACGCTCAGTAAGAGACCATTTCTTTATACACTTAAATTAACTATTGCAATAAAGGATATCATAAAGATTACCTTTAAATGTGTGTGAGCAGGGATAAGCATAGGCTTGTAGGGCTTACCACTACCGTCCTCGAGAAGTTGAGATGAGCTCTGCTACCTGAGGTATAGTTTAGAAATCGTCTTATCGTCTTATATAGTAGCTCAGCGAATACGAGGAGCTGAGTTACTAAGGCTGGCTCTGTGACAACTGTCATAGCGCTTAATGGGTGTCCGTTAAATGATTAAAGTTCCCATCTAACACTCGTCAATCCGACCACGTAAAATGATTTTATACCTCTTTTTTAACACCGATTAAACTTTATTTTATAGCCGACCAATCAATGCCAAGACTCGTATTCAAAGAGGTAATAAATTCAACACTAAGTTCCCGTTGTCGTAGCAGCGTACATGTAGTGGGAAATATGGTTATCGATAGTTAATGCAATGCAAAGCTTATCTAATCCGTACCTGTCAGCCCTGTTTATGTACATACTATGTACTACATGTCAATCCCCCGCTATGCGTTTAATTCTACCGACATCCATAAGGAGCCATCACGCTCCGAGGAAGCTTCATACTCAATATCCCTTCTGCATATTATTATATAGATCCGAGTTATGATTGTCAACTAGAATTAGAATATAAGAACAACGCTACTATACGATAGATAGATAGGTACGGACACATCGGGAGGGGTTTTTATTTTTTTAATAGTTATACAAAGACAAACCCCGCCGTCAATCTTGAATATCCTTGTCTCGCATCCAAGACAACTACTTCCTACAGACGCTAGCCAGCCAGCGCAACATCATCCGATTATTCATAATACAACCAAAGATCCCTTAAACCCACCTAAGAGACCGACGTCATGGCAGCCGAGGATCGTCCGCGGGTCCTATACGCAGATTCGGGCCCGGAGCCTCCGTACCCGTTGCGCATGGAAGGCACCGTCATATCCGGCTTCGGTCGCGGGTCCAAAGAGCTCGGCATCCCAACAGCCAACCTCCCCGTCGACTCGGTCGCCACGCCCTGGATCGCCAGCGCAAAGTCAGGAGTGTACTTCGGCTACGCCGCACTGGCTCTACCGTCATCTCATCCCGACCGACAAGACACCACCGACAGCCAACCCCAAGAACCCCGCCATCGCTCTAACCCCCGCGCCGCCACCAACGCGCCTCCTCACACGACCATAACATCCGTCAGCACATCCTCCGAGACCTTCCCCTCATTCTCATCATCCGCCTCCTCATCTCTCGCGACCAAAGAGGCATCGCAACAAAAGCGCTGGCAGATCTATCCCATGGTAATGTCCATCGGCTACAACCCCTTCTACAAGAACTCCGTGCGCTCCGCCGAAGTGCACGTGCTGCGCGAATTCGGCGCCGACTTCTACGACGCGCCCATGCGCCTGCTGATCCTCGGCTTCGTGCGCGAGGAGCGCGACTACGCCTCCCTCGAGGCGCTTATCACCGACATAAACATAGACTGCGAGGTAGCGCGCCAGAGCCTCGCGCGCCCCGCCTGGACCCCGCGCCAAGGCACCGCGGACGGCGTCACGGGCGAGTTTGACGGCTCTTGGCTCGTTAGGGAGTCATAGGGATAGACTACCTACCTATGTACCGTGTTGTTGGGATACTTCTCTATCAACCTACATACGTATATACGATATATCCTATTTTCTTACTTACCTACATAGGCAATATATCATAAGCATGCGACATGGGTAATGCGATCAGGAGGGGTAAAGGGGGGGTAAGGGGGCGGATAGGGGAGGGGGGCGGGTTACCCGAATTGTCCCGTCCCGAGGCATTCTTATTGGAAATTCCCGGAGATTCTTGGATACACGTGAGACGTGCTAGATGCGGTTCTTCTATACAAGACCAGGTATTGGTCGAGTAGTTTATTAAGTGAGCGTTCAGTGCATAGAATAAGATGTGTTGAATTTCTGGTATCTTAGAATAAATCAATGAAATTCATGGTGGATCAGCCGTAAAACTGATTTTGAAACCCATGCTCTATGCCGTGTCTACCCTATCGTGAGCCCCCGAGATAACATGCATTATGACCAGCTCCCTTCAAAGGGAGAAGAGCTCCTAAATACGAGCTCCATCCAAAACGCCACCCATGCTACCTATATATAGTAGTCCCGTGAACTAGAAACGAACAAACCAAGAAACATGCCTGCCTCTATACGTGTGCTCCAACTGGCATATCCTTATACGGCCAATTGGTCCTGATTGCGGTAGTAACACGGTAAGAACTACAAGGGTGTTAGCAAGTCTATCAATCCGAGAGAACACAATAATGAGTCAACTTACATTCATGACAATCAACATTGGTATATCAAAAACATCGCGCTTGATGGTCCAGCAGAATGTGCAGTCGATCTTGCCATCCTTTTCGAGTTTGGATATACCGTGTTCTCCGTCGATCCGCGTAACCCTATTACTTAGGATGCTACTGTTGCGTCGGTCCTTGTGAGGGGATTCGTCGCTGCTTAAAGACTCGCTCATTTCCTTCGTTCGGTATTTGAGGAGTCGGCATTTTCTCGTGACATGACCGCGACTATCGCCAAAGGCCAACTGGGCGAAATCTTCGTAGAATTGAACCACACTATCGTCGTCCATGAACTCTGCAATGAAGGCCGGTTGTATCTTGCCTTCCGAGGCCTTGCCCAAGTCCGGTTGGGCTGTTCTTAGCCGCGGCGTAGCGTACTCGGGCTTGCCTGTGCTACCGAGGCTACTCAACTCAGATCCCGACCGACCGTTATTGACATTCATGTTGGGTTCTTTTCCTAGCAGTACGTTCTTGGTCCATCCGGTCAGAGCAATGAATTCTTTGTTTACAGCCGCCACTTCTCCAGTTCTTCGGCAGACAATAGTTGGCGCAGAGCAATGGCCCATGAAGTCTTCGTATTCGAATAAAGTCCGCTGTAGGCATTTTTCCATGAAAATAAGATCTTGCCGATTAAGATTTCTTGTGCATGCAATAAACGAAGGTCGGATACTGGCAAGAGATTTTGCGATGCGTAGGGTCTTGTTAGCGGAAAACCTTCGCTGGACAAATGCGATTAAGTTATGAAACCCAGTAAGATATGGATAGGGCTCGGTGACGGTATCGTAGATCGCAGATGGATCGCGTTGTCGTTTGCCTAAAATAGACTGAGGCCCAAACCGACCCGTGGAACTAGAGGACTTTGGTTTTGGTCGTGTAGGCTGAGCGATTGGTTGAGAGCTGGCAGGTGTATAGGTGCTCGCAGTTGGCGACTTATCGAATCCATAGCCTGTGGGTTGCGGGCTTGATGTATTGTCTGTGCTTGGACTTGCTAGACTATTTGGCGTCGGTCCGGCAGCCGCCACGGCGTACGCATGAGGCAAGCCATGCTGCAGATTACCCGGATATGTGCCGCCGTTGCTTGGATCAACGTTCATGAAGCCATCATTCATGCCATTCTCATACATATGACTATGACTATATTGATTGACTCCATTTCGATAAACCGGTGTAGATCCGTAGTTAACATCCGTCCCGGGAGGATGAGCTATAGCGTCTCTAGGAGGAGTCTCCGCGGCTCCAGAAGACATATGGCCAAGCATCCCAAATTCAAGCGCACCGTAATGGTTCCCAAAATTCAGGCCTTCGAGGTCGAAATTGAATATTGCAGGATTGCTAGGGTCAAATAAGGCGGTTGAGAAATTATGGCCCATCTCGCTAGATACTTGAGGAACTTGCATAGAGCCCATCTGCGCTGCTCTCGACGTGTTCGGCGGTTGAAACCCGGGCGTCACCGGAGAATGCTGGCCAGCAAAAGACATATTGTCGGAAAGGGATGATAGCTGTCCCTGAGCATTGCCATTGAATATGGAGTAGGTAGACGAATTGGAAGCTTCCGAATAATACGGCGAGGTTTCGGAATTCCCGTTAGATAGGTGCCTCCCATTTGTTGGCTTCGTATGGACCGCTGGGTTGTAAGTAGGTCCCAGAACCGGTCTTAAAGCTTCTGGAGGAGCATCGTGAAGATATTTGGCTTTCTTCCGGACTCCGTCTTGGCAGGCGTCCGCAAGACCGCGCTTAATGCATCTTTGGCATGGACGCTCATCTCCTACTGAAGTATTAGTAAATCTACTCAGTAGTCTAGCTTCATAGCGTCTCGACTCGATTCACGCTGAGACACATTGGCTGTAGCTCAATTGTGGGGTCGTTGAGACAGTTGGACTACGATGCAGGCCTGGGCACATAGGCATAGGGCTGAGACTTACCGCATGTAAGATGCGCTCTCTGGCAAGCATAACACGCACGTCTCGCCTTCTTTCTCCTTGGGCGGTGGGGGTCTTTAGGATCGTACTTCTTCTTGACCTCTCCTGAATGGTCGGCGCCGCCAGGCTCGGGCGACGTGGTTTGGTCAGTCATCTTAGCATCTTCGTCCTTGATAGGCTGTTCCATGTCGTCGTACTCGTTCTCATTATCGGACAAGGCATCTGAGACCTCTGCCCCATTTGCCTCAACGTCTTCCGGCATCCTGTCTTAGTTATATAGAATAGCTCCTTTTCAGCTTTCCACGCCGGATGAATGGTATGGCAATGCAAGTCCCGGGATAAGTCTGGCACAACCACACTGATCCAAAACAGCAAATAGCTGAATTTTGCGAATCCCCGCAGGAGTATCACAGTCAGAGCCGGGGGGGCTCTCTCAGAATTTCAATATTTCCCTATTTCAAGCACTAGTACAATCTTCCCACCGCCTCTTAGCTTCAACTTCAGCACAGACCCTCGGCTTGGATCGTGGTCCAGTAGCAATCGACTTTGGTGGCGTATGCAAGCCAATGAAGTCGCCCGAGAAGATGTATATCGAAGCTGGAGGTAATGACAAGCTAAAGATACTGCGTGAGACGCTAGCTTAGGTATTATGGCGCTGTACGCTGCCGCGGTGCGACAGCCGTGTCTAGGGGCCAGTACCCCCCCAAGAAAGCTTGCACAAGCACGGCGCAACGACAGGCCGCTCGTATTCAGCGTAGTCAAGCAAGGCGGACGCCAATGGGCTAGTTCCCCGTTCCCCGTTACAAAGAGGCGTTCCTTGTGCAACGGGGACAAGGCTTGCTGGGGGCCCCGTCGAGCGGGTCTATCCGCTCTGTTCGTACAGATCGCGGGGGGGGGATGTTATTTCGTTTGAACAAGAATTATAACGGGCCGGGCTGCGCGGGGGGACAGGTCTTTGCTCATGGAGTCACGCGGCGACGGATAAGGCACTGAGGCGTCTGGCTGGGGTGGTATGCGGGATGGTCGACGGTGATGCAGCTAGCCGCAACTTCTGAGCTTGTTCGCATTTGGTACTGGGGCGCACAGAGTTTTGTTTTGTCGTCGGCGATTCGGATATGAATAGAACACCTGAAGGGGGGGTAGGGAGGAGGGTGGGAGATATGGAAGAGGTAGCTTGAAGTAGGTATGTATGTGTATGTGTGTATGTGTGTATGTATGTGTGTGTGTATGTATATGTGCGTATGTATATGGATGTATGTATTTACTTTGGATCGGCGACCTATGTAACTAATGTACCATACGCAGGTAAGAAGATATGTAGGCTATTGCGTATGCGTTATTGCTGCGCGGCTTTGCGAGGATGGTCGAGTATGGCGAGAGCTGCACAGGAGATTTGGTACGGATGCATCCAGCGACTCGATGATCGACGACGAACTGGGTAAACTGAGTGAACAGGACGGAGAGCTCTACCTAAGCGACTAAATCAAGCGAAAGCAGAGCGAGAATTAAATACGCCGAAGCGTAATATTGTAATGATACAATATTGACGAAGAGATGTCAGTAGTCGGGATTTTTCATATTCAAAGAGTTGTAGCGCCAATCAATTGGCATCAAACGGCGGTGGCGCAAAAGTTAAAGAAGATGGAAGAGTGAGGTTAGTAAGAAGTCGATGTCGACACCAATGACCCAATGACACGGGCCTCGAAGTTTGGTGAGCCAGCAAACCTGGAAAAAAAAAATTGATAATAATAAAAAGAATTGACGATATCGGTATCGGTCGGTAGAGTGGTAAGCCGAAAAAGAGGAAAGAGGGGCACCTCATTGGCTACTGCTTTTCCGCATTCTCAAATTGTAGTTCCCTTTGGTCCTTCAACCAAATTGCGGGGTTCATAAAATCATCTGAACTTTAATTCAAATTCATTTTCATCTTGTCGATTTTGTTATTTGTTATTGAATTTACTTTTTCCCCTCTTCGGGCACACCCTTTTTTAATCCTTTATCTTTCCTTTTATCGCTTGTAAGCCGAGTTAATTGCAGATTGTAAATGGAGAAAAAGCCAGTCTGCCGGTATGATAAGTGGATTTTCCCATAAGAGTCCCATAAGAGAACAAGAAGAGCATTTATCAAAAAGGAACAAAAAGGCGAAAAAGCCAAGCGAAGCTAGACCTAAAACTGCATGTCCTAATGCAGTAGACAGCCCCACCAGGTCTAATGGACCAGTCAGGCACGGACCAACCAACGCCAAGAATTCTGCCAAGGATACGATTCGAACCACGCTACAAACTTGGATGACTAACTATAAAAAACGTGAGAACCTTGCACGACATCATTTTCAGGTGTCCTCTCACCCACCCCCAAGCCTGATTGAGTCCCGACAGGGCTCTTTACCGTTGATGCAGCACTTCCCCAGACAAGCCAAAGAGTATCTTGGCAGATCATGGTGTCTTGGGCTCTATCTAAGCATACCACCTTACCAATTTACATGTTTCTATGTAACTATGTATTAAGCGAAGTGTGAAAGAATTGTTATCGCACCTTATACATACATGCATGTATTTGATGCATCTAAGATTGGACACCTAAAGGGATACATGTAGGGGGGCACTTAGGGAGGTACATAGGTACACATGTGGTATAGTACGCCGTATACCTTAGGTTAGGTAGTGTATGTTGCTGTAACCATCATCGCTATGTTCGTTCTTTCCTTACAGCAGGTATGTTATGTACAAGGTAGGTAACTACCTAGGTAATTATTGCCTCTTAAACAGAGATAGACAAGTGTTAGATACTCATCCGCACTTGCCTGTATACCTGTCTTAGGTTATGTAACTCAGGGGTACGTTAGGTACATATACGAAGTATCTCATATTACATACTTCCATCGTTCTACATTCTCCATTCTCTATTGTCCAGCACAAGTTGCGAGTCATCCAACCCCTCTACCCCTTTCTCCATTCCCGCTATTTCATGTTTCATCATGGACGATACTCCCATGCGCTCATCTCTTCCAGTTCTAGCAGGTGAGCATGCCGGCGTCATGTCTTCTATCTCTTCGTATAGACACGTATACTATCTCTGATATAAATCTACACGGGGCCACTATGGATGGACCATCGGTACGTACGTATATCCAATAACAACGATAACAGCTCCAAATTGGCCCCCTATCGTCAAAAAGAATGGCGCTCCTTACATGCATAGCGATGGCTGAATATAACCAACGCAAGCGAGCGACTCTTCGTCGAATCATGGCCTACTTCTCCGGTGTGCCGAGCCTGACTGGGAAGGAAGACGCAAGATGCAATGCCGAGTAATTGCCCCTAGCCATGTTTATCATGGGTCAATCCATATGCACATGCAGTCCAAATTTGATGGGGACCAATCAGATTCTAACGGGACCAGTCGAAGCTTTCTCTTGGACGCGTCACTTGGGACGTGGAATCGATGGATAAATTAATACATACAGAGATTCCCTCATTCTTTGCAGATGCTCCAACGTTGTTGCTACGTCCGCCGCCCCTAAATCACAGTGAAATAGGAAGGTCGCCATGCTGATCTAGACGTTCTGCCGTCCGCTGGGTCGTCCTCATCCTATCGCCAACCTTCCCGAATTCTCCGGGGTACCTGAAGATCTTCACTGCAAGAGACCTTCATCGTTCGTTATACCACCACCCAAGGGGCAATATGTAGTGATCACCATCAGTGTGACCAAGGGAAGTCCGCATCCGACTTCTAGATCGTCCTTTCGCGACTATTTCAATAAGCGGTTGCATGCAATACGTATTAATATTGCTTTACCCGACATTATCACGATATAATAACATTCAACATAGCCAAGATAGGTCGCCCACATATACGGAAACCCTATACACCTATACAGCTTTACAGCTTCGATATAGTCTTGTCTATCCCAGATCGCTTACCCAACTCTATATAGTCCACGGCGCCAACCGTCCGCTGCTGCAATGTCGTGCATTGCATGGATAGCGCTCCATTATTATTGCGGGATGCAACCTCATTGAAGGCTTGTTATTCCCCTTATACCCATCGTGGATAGTAGATGCGGTCCTTCCACTAGTATAATCGCATCTTTTTTTAACGCCGGCACTGCTTCCATTGTAGGATATCATAGGGCATATCAGCCCTGCTCTTGGCCAGATGGACTGGGGCGACACAGCATGTCAATCCTTTGGAGGATCATGCAATAGCACCGATCAGTTATACTTGAACCCCAAAAGCACGGCATTTGAGTAGCCCAAGAGCTGTGTTTACAGGCCGACCAGTTATAAATTAAAGTCACGTGTTTCACCTGCATACGACCTTCGCGCGTTGCAATATAATCTAGGCTACACGACCTGGGGAAGACAGGAAGCCATGGAAGAGACAATGTAGGGGCAGATTACTACCTGAGTGGCTATTGCGCCTCTCAACAAATTGTGGCAAGTGGCTAGTGGCTAGAAATAATGCTCAGACTAGAAAGCTCATCAAGAATAACGACTCCTTAGAAAAGCAGCTGAACGGCTACAAGCTTCGTGTAACCTGGGAAGCGCTCTTCCAAATGCAGCCCGGCTCGAGGCAGTATATCAACGGTCCTAGACATGAACAACTCATGAAGACGTGGGCGTTCATTGCGTCTTGATATTGCAGTCACTCGTCGTGGTATCACACATGATGTCACGGTTCGAAGCATGCTGCACATGAGAATTGCGTTACCTATAATGAGGTGTTATACAGTTCATCCCAACAAGTCACACAGAACTTTAACTTGGAAAAGCTGCTTCGGACATGCAAGATCACGATGATCCGCAGGAATCTGACAAAGCAATTACAAAAATATTTCGAGGGAGACTTGCGACTACGTACCCTGTCTTTGTATCACGACAGTATCATCTAAGTTTTCATCACGGACTCGCACTAGTACCTAGTCTTCAACACCATGAGTTACGTTAGGCTGCGAGGCTTGGACCCTACGTATTCTTGGCAGTCTATAGACAGTGTCAATAACCAGTCTCTGGGGTCAAACATGACCGTGCAAATTTTTTGGTATGAGCAACGTGCTGGATAACGTTCCATCGTAACGGACGAGAACCCCCTAAAAGGGGAAACTATCTAGTCATAATAGAAGGTAGTCGGACTTCCGGACAGACGATGCTAGGTCACCTCTAAACTATTCCAAGTTAGTCTATTCGATGTGCTTATACAAATTCATTCTCGTTAACCCTGCGATTATAGTTATCGATACAGATACTTAACATTCCCGAGACCCAGCTAGGTGATACCAAGGGCCTAAGTTAGGAGATAGGTGTGTATATTTTCCACCTGCAGGTATGGGAGCGGCTACAAGCAAGCAATTCGTCAATCTGGTAAGGTGCCATATCTTGCGTGGAAGACACGCTCATTAGCCCTCCTCGTACGTCGGTTGTGGGCATATATTGAAAACTTGATACGAGGTTACAAGGCCGCCGCTAAGGCCTCTAACAGTTATCCAGTACAATACATCTATCGCCAAGTGGTCGAAACAGCAAGCACGTCTACAAAGCCACCAATAAGCTCACGCGTAGTTGGGCCCGACGGACTGGGAAGAATAGATGAGAAGTATGTCCTACAGCTCGTACGCTCGGGTCAAAACATCATTATGTGGCGCTGCATATCGCAGACGAGAGGAGCCAATGACCTACCTTGCAAGAATTTTTGACATCATTCGATATGAAGTGGCGCTCGATAGCATCCAAGTCTAGAGCAACAAGAGATAAGAAGAATGTTGAATCGCCACGAGGAGTTGGGGGAATTGGCGTATTCGGAAGGCTAGGTGCTACTTCCGACCGCGACGGCCATGAAATGATGCATTTACAGCATAAATCGACGTGTCTCTCGGCACTCGTACTGGGATTCAGCTGTGGAATCATCTTTACGGCCGCAGGTGCAGGAGGCAGGAGGCACTAGTGCAGGTCCTGCTTTTGCATCCCAGCTATACATGTCGTTTTCTCTCGACCACTGACTCGTAATCATAGATGATACAGATCAAGCTTAGAAATACCTAACCGCCGGAGCAGGTCGTATTTACACATCGAAAGTGAAACCCTAGCGCGGTTAGAAGCACGAACTGAGGTTTTGAACGGGGCGGTTTCTAGTTTCTCCCGAGATCCAGCTATG
Organism: Daldinia vernicosa; assembly: GCF_022497035.1. Lineage (NCBI taxonomy): Eukaryota > Fungi > Ascomycota > Sordariomycetes > Xylariales > Hypoxylaceae > Daldinia > Daldinia vernicosa. Next base: position 67,257 of record NW_025953934.1, read on the forward strand.
TCTGCTCCCCCTTCGCTACATACCTACGTTCCTGGACTTCACAACAAGCTTGTCTAAGTATGGAAGTAACTTGCGAACCGCAACCAGCCGTAAACTTGGCACATTCAAACGGCTATAGGACGGCAGGAATCCTTTGGTTTTGTCAGACAGTAACAAATGGAAAAGAATGGACAGTCTACTAACTAACTAGGTCATTGATGTTCGCTCTTACTATCTTTTCCATATCACGAGGCTATCACAGTCACATTTAGATGTTAGGTTAAGTCTAGAACATGATAACTCACGGGTCGGCCCTTTGTCGCATTCAGCTAAGGCATCTATTCTAAGAAGCTGGATGAAGCTGTGATAAATATGACGATGAATATGACGATGAGTGGTCGTTTACAGGACATTCAGCATTCAGCTAGCTGGCTAAACCTGCCTAATCACGCTTACTTCGCACTTTATTTCCACCTCTTGAGTACCTATCGTACGAGTCGCTTATTCAGTACACGCGGCAATGCAATGCAATTCCCGGCTTCTAGCCTCATAAGTCTGTATTCGGGCTTGTTCGTGGTCAATTGGTACGATCCATTCAAACACCGATATCAGAGGCGGGCAAATCAAGCCACTTCTCGGTTCTCTCCTGATCTGCTGCACTCTGCACTCGCCTTGGTCGATCTAGATTTTGTGTCAACCGGCGAACCGGCGAACCTGTCAGCAAAAAGTCAAAAGTACAATCAATGTAGGATCAGCCGCAATGCAACTCTGTGGCTTGGGGGGAGGCGAGAGGGAACCTTGCGCAAAACGCGGCAAGCAAAGCCAGAGGTTTTAACGTGCGTTCCATCAGCCTCCTTTTCGGTAGCCCCCACCCTACATCGTCGGCCTCGGTGTATAACGGTTTGCCATCCTAGAGGCCGGATTCAAACGCTCCCGGTAGCCACACCGCGATCATCTCCATGCATGCTACCTTATCTTTTTGTTTGACAGTTACTTTTCGACCGCAGAGCCTCATAATCCTACCCTTCTGGCACACACACGCACATACACATACACATACACATACACATACACATACGCCTCCCATGCTATGCAAGGCGGATCCCGCAATACATAACGCCTGATACATCATACAATAATTCGGAAAGGAGAGCCGCACCGTATGCTAGATGCCAATACATATCGGCCGAAAACAGTGCGTGTACTAATTCGTCATTATTCATTATTACCTTTTGCAATCATCGAATTTCTCCGTAGAGTATATACACAGCTCATCTCATAGACCTAGACCACATTTCGCCCATCTCATAACCCCCATCCCCCCTATCCCCCCCCTTTCCTCTACCATACTTCATGTACAATATCCAATATATATGTCAATAATGTCAGCCCGCCTGCCAATGGGTATATGCAAAACGCTCATAGTTACAAACTAATCTTATGCGCGCGAGATAATGTTTGCGCTCCGGTTTCTCCAGGAGCCGAAAGGAGACGCCACCGGATGCGGGATACCCGCGGCTAATCCTTCCTTCTCGGCTTCTGTACGCCACTCTCTCTCTCCCTTTGACCCGTTTGTGAAACCCGGCCTGATATCATAGCTGAATTTAGCTGCTTACTTGCTTATTTACCCTAGGTTAGATACTTTTTGATTTTGATCTTATTACGCACCGTGCTTGGGATCTCCTCTGCATCGCTAGGAGGCATTGGTAAGCTGTTGTGATTGGTAAGCCCGTTTTGTTTATAGATTACTCGGCCTTAGCTTAATTTGCCATTCCACAGAAAAATAAAAATAAAAATAAAAAAATGGATAGAGATGCATGGAGATTAGGCAGGCAGACAGACGGTTGAGATGCCGAGCCATAAAACACACCGGTCCAGCCTCCCCAGACGCCAACCCCCACGCGAAGCAAACAGTCATAAAAAGCAAAACCCGAGCAGAGCAAATAACATAACCTAAATTCGACCGCGATCGGCAATCAAAAAGTCTCACTTAGATCCGAGAAGTCGGGCACGTCTGCATCGCAGTTGAAGTCTTTATCATAGGCCAAGTCGGGCAGGATACCGGCAGCGAGGCCCTTCTTGTAGCTCCACTGAGGCGCGTCCTCAGTATCCCAAGTCCAGTACCACCAGCCGTAGCCCTTCTCGAAGCTGGTCATCTGGGCCTCGGCGAACATCTTGAGGAACTTCTTGTACGAAGCCGAGTAGGAGCCCGGGTCGGCGTTGGCATCGTCGCACGTGCACGAGCTGTTCTGAGTTGGGCACTTCGGCGTTAGGGCCTCGGTTGACGAGTTGCCCGAGTCGTACGTGCCCGTCCACCGGTTGCCCCAGCCCACGTTGGTTAGGTACTTGGCGCAGTCAGTGTCGGCCTGCGACCACTCGGCAAACATGGTGGGGCCGAAGCCGGTGGATGTGTCCATGCTCTGCTGCGTCTGCTGCGTCCACCCGTCGCAGGCGTACTGCACCTTCTTCTGATGCGTGTAGACGATCTGGTCGTTGTTGAAAATGACATACTGATGCACGTCAAGTATTAGCCCGTCCATACCCGTTAGTTTGCCCTGCCAGTTGCCGAGCCCCATGAAGCCATCTCCGAACACGACGTTGGCTGTTATGCCGTTCTTGCGCGCGAGGTTGAACGCCTCTGTCGTCCAGGATATAACGGCGTCTGCAGAAAGGGACACCATGCGCGGCTCGTTTGCTAGGCCGTAAAACGTGATGATGTTCTTGTAGCGGTCCTGCGCGAAGAACTTGGTTAGACGATCGTGTACGTCGAGCGATCGCTGCGAATTGAGGCTGCCGTCGGTGCCGTTGAGCCAATTGACTGTGCCTTGTCTTCCACTGTGATTCCAGCCGTTCTGACTTCCCGGTAATGCGTGAAGGTCCAAGTTCACTCGTAAGCCGTACTTACGCGCCCACTCGATGGCGCGCAGGAGATAACGCCACGAGGTGCGAAAGACATACGGGTCGTCGTCGTACGTCTGCACGGCCCAGTAGCTGTAGGGAATTCGGACGTGATCTAGCCCTGCCGCCTGTATTTCCTGGAAAGTTTGCTCCGTCACGAATGTGGCGTAGTGCTTTTCAAGAGTCGAAGCTGCTGTTTTGGCACCGAGATGCTTGCATAGAGTCCACTCGTCGATGATGCCCAATCTGCTGTCGTAGTTAAATAGCGAGGGCGTAATGAAAGGTTCGAGCGAGAGCCAGCCGCCCAGATTAACACCGCGTGCCGGTGTCTCCGTGTAGTCGCCCCACGACTTTTCGATGGCCGGGACCTTGTCGTTGGCAGACTTGGAGTCGTCCCAATCCATGAAAAGCCCCATAACAGGCAGGTCACCTACCGTCTCGTTCGTATAAGTTACGTTGAAGTCCGTCGTCTCGTACCACGTAAAAGGGTCCAGATAAGTTCCCCTCGCAGCCAGGGGGACGCTATCTTGCGAGATATCGTCGAGGCTGGAGTTATGCGAACCGGAGTCGTTGGCCTGGTTCTTCTTGCTTACGACGACGGCTACCACTATGATAATGATGAGTATCACAAGCGCGACGCCTGCTATGATCCCTATTTGAGAATGTTAATAATAACGTGCCTTGGCACTAGGCCTTTTAAACCTACATCGTTTCTTCTTTCTGACAGTCCCTGGTATGTTCCATTGCGTGCCCGCTTTCTCCTTTGCGATACTGTCGTAGCTATCATAACTGCTATGTTTACTCGCGGCGCCGCCCCTCATCCTTGAGGTCGCCCTCCCCTCCTCTACGATAGCTCCGCTGACTACTCTTCGGTCCTTTTTGCGATGTCTTCGTTCCTTGTCTCGTACTATAGCCTCTTCGTCCTCCGTTTCTATTCCGCGATGCCGTCGCCGATGCCGTCGATCCTCCATATCCTGAGATTCGTATCCTCTTTCTCGAAGTCTTTCCCCGTCTCGGTATTCTCTTGTCCGCCGTCGTTCCCTTCTAGGTGATTCATACCCCTCTCCTTCGGAATGCGCACGGTCGCCCCTCGAGCGCCGCGCTGCTCTCCTAGGTGACTCGTATTCGGCGTCGACGGCCTTATACTCTTCTCGTCGGGGTCGGTCTCTTTTCGGTTTACGCTCCCGTTCTTTCGGCGCTTCTTCCGCAGGCTCGAGGGAGTTATATTCATTCAATTGAGCAAGTGCGCCCATAGAAAGCCTTTGAGCTTGAGCCGTACCCCGTGATGTCCCTTCCGGGCCCGAGGTAGGCCTTTTTGAGCCGGGCTCTCTGGACCTCCGTTTCTTATGTCTTTTATGATGCGCATCGGAATCCCTACGCCGGTGGCCGTCCGATTCCACCTCGTCATGCGCCATGGGTATAAAGAATGATAAAATTAAGACTAATTACAATATAGACATGAATACATTCATAGACTCATAGACACGCAAGGAGTCTCTCAATCTATATAGAGTAGATGGACATGCAGGCCCTTTGCGGAAAGTATCTGCAAATAATTTATCGATTTCGTCAAGTTCCTTGGAATATATCAGTTAAGCGCTTGCGTGGCCAAGAGTTTCGTGTAATTCAAAGGTGAATCTGTGGTTGACCGGGCAACTATCTCTTTCCAAGTTATCATCCTTGTAAAAGTTGGACGATATGAGAGATGCTGTCTCCAATTGCGGATTGGCCAAGACTTTCCGACACCCAGCAGACTGGACCTATGACGGTTAGGTACCTGGGTACAAATCGCGTCTTAGCTTAAGACAGCGGGCTGAACGGTACACTACAACTAGCGGGGTTTAGCTTAGGTTGGTACCTAACATTTAGGTACGTACATAAATTCTGGGGTTAGTTCAATTCGAGATTCCCCAAACCGAATGCCGCAACTAAGCGACGTCGGTTCTCAGCTTCTCCATCTCCATGCCTATGACGGCCCTTGGACGGCCTCGGTTGACTTGACCGATTTCTTACATTCCGCTTCTGCTTCTTAGAACACTTTCGATCCATCCATAGCTAGACATGAATCCGCACAGGTAGCAGGTAGCGCCGTAAAAATGAAGAACTATATTTCACTTCGTCCACTCGCGAGAGCGTCTACATCTATCAATAGGCTGTATAAGTGCAGACTGCCGTCTATATGCTCGTCACAACGTCGAAACTACTCTACGCATCCGCCGAATGCGCGACTCAACTTGCCGCCTGACTATTCAACAACGCCGCTCTTAGCACACAGCTCGCAAGCAGCACTTTCTAACCCAGAGTTACCGCCTGAAGCTAGAAATGGTACAGCGAAACGTATGAATTTATTCCAGGCCATAAACGATGCCCTGTCGATAGCGCTTGCTGAGGACGAAAACGTTCTGGTATTTGGCGAAGATGTATCCTTCGGTGGTGTGTTCCGCTGTACGATGAAGCTTGCCGAGAATTTTGGAGGAGCTCGCGTCTTCAATACACCTCTGACGGAGCAAGGTATCATGGGCTTCGGCATCGGGTTAGCCGCCGAGGGTATGCGACCCGTAGCCGAAATCCAGTTCGCTGACTACGTCTACCCTGCATTCGACCAATTGGTAAACGAGGCTGCGAAATACAGATACCGCGAAGGAGGGACGGGGAGAAGTGCGGGCGGCCTGACGGTGCGAATGCCGTGCGGAGGCGTCGGTCACGGAGCACTATACCACTCACAGTCACCCGAGAGCCTTTTCACTCATATCCCTGGTTTAAGAGTGATAATGCCGAGATCTCCACTACAAGCCAAGGGATTGTTGCTTTCTGCTATTAGGAGCAACGACCCGTGCGTTTTCCTGGAACCCAAAATCCTGTACCGAGCAGCTGTCGAACAAGTGCCGACAAACCCATATACCTTACCCCTCTCCAAGGCAGAGATACTTAAGGAGGGCAAAGACGTTACTATTATCTCATATGGACAGCCACTATATACTTGCAATGCTGCCATTCAAAAGGCGGAGGAAGACTTGAGAATTTCGATAGAACTCATTGACCTGCGAACCGTATATCCTTGGGACAAGGAATGCGTTTTCGAGAGCGTGCGGAAGACGGGTAGATGCATGGTAGTGCACGAATCCATGGTAAACGCAGGAATAGGGGCCGAAGTAGCCGCGGCGATCCAAGAGGACCCAGACACGTTTATAAGGCTCGAAGCTCCGGTTTCGCGAGTAGCAGGATGGAGTATATTCACTCCGCTGATGTTTGAGAAGTTCAACATCCCCGACGTAGCTAGTAAGTTTTCTAAAAGCTGTCACTTCTCACTGTTTGCGAATGGATGGCACTAACTAGGGTATAGGAGTATATGACGGCGTAAAGAAGCTGTTGGAATATTAAACGGGAACTGTAGTCTGTAGATGTTATACTTGAGGCCTAAGTATCCCCTAAAGACCATTAGGTATAGGTACATATAAGTCGCGGCCAAGTATATTTGGATTTTTGGGACGAGGGGAAAGAAGAAGATAGTGCCAGGGCCCAGGAAAGTCCATAAATTCATCAAGAGACCATAAGTTATATATATCGAAGCTTAGGAATAAAGCTAGAATGTAGAACGGAAATTTTAATATAAAAACGGATAATGAGAGGGTACATAATAATTCGTAGGTACATAAATCTCTTATCGATAAATTACATAGCCCCCACAGTTGCCCCGCGCTCCCTACTTCGTAGTGTACGTTTCAATTAGTTTCAATAAGTCAAGACTAAATTGGGGCGACGGAGACGACAACGATTGTGATATTTTTACGTGATAGTACCTTAATTCATCCCTTCTTCGGACTTAAACTTCTTCACAATAATACAGACCCAAGATGGCTACCTCTTTAGAAACCGTGGAGTCCTTTGTAGAGGGTGCACCCCCTGGCGAGGTATGTTCGACAGCTATTTATTTAGAGTCTCTTTATTTATACAAGTCGGGCATCGCAAGCTGACTTACAGATACCGAATAGCTGGCAGATGTCATAAACGGTACGCCCGAACCCCTGAAACCTTCATGGAAACCTTCATGCAACTACGCCACCAGAAGCTAGTAGTTTCTAACACTTCATCGTACCTATCTACAGATATCAAAGCCCTAACTTTCAACGAACCCGACATTGTCTCTAGACTGGGACCAGCATTCCAGAGGTACAACGAGGAGCAGTTCGTCACCGCCAAGCTGCCCGGCAGCACCCAACAAGTTATCATCAGCTCGCATAGCTCCCTCGGCGACGGACGATACTACGACGTTGAGAGCTCGTCAAGCTTTACCTTCGACCATGCCACCCAAAGAGCGAGCAATGTCCAGAGCTACGTGCTAGAAGGGCCCCAGGCAGATTTAGTGTACGCATGGCCTATGTGTTTTGGTATAGAGTGGCTGGCTGATAGGCAGCGCGCAGGAAATCGACACTAAAAAGTGTCTCGGCATACGTCAAAGAGCACTTCCCGAACGGCTCATACGGCGTATACTCGATCGAAGGAGACTCTAAGGTCGCCGTTATAATCGTGGCCAACAAGTACAGCCCGAACAACTACTGGTACGCAGGCCCCCTTTCATCAACCCTCAAAACACTACCATCAGCAAAAGTAATGCAAAACAGACTGCTCACCCATCATCCACAGGAACGGCCGCTGGCGCTCCCTCTACATCTTCGATCCGTCGAGCAACAGCCTCGAGGGCAGCATCAAGGTCGACGTGCACTACTACGAAGATGGCAACGTACGTCTACTCACCAACAAGCCCATCACCGCATCCGTGTCGTCGAGCACCGGAGCCGGTATCGCCAAGGAGATCAGCGCCAGCGAGCGCAAGTACCAGGAGGAGCTGAACAGGGGATTCACGAGCCTGAGCGAGGGCGCCTTCAAGGGCCTGCGGAGACAGCTGCCCGTCACGCGCCAGAAGATCGAGTGGGATAAGGTCGCGAGTTACCGTGTCGGACAAGATATTGGAGGGGCTGCCAGAAGATAGTAGTAGTGACAGGAAGGAAGAGTGCTGCTAGATATTTTGTTGTTGATGATGGGCCGTGGGTTATTGGTCAACTTTGGTGAGCCCGGGTGTTGTGTTGTGTTTGCTTAGCCAGCCTGAGTCATTTAGCTTAGCATAAGCATAAAAGGGACTTTTTGATGAATACGACGGATGAGTAGAGTTTATGTCTCGAATATGTGCTCAAGGGACTCGTAAACCAAATAAATACACTTAATCAACTAGAAAAGAGCTATTTATACTACTCCTAGAGGATGCTCAAGTAAAATTTAGGTATAGTTACCAATAGCCGTATCCTAAACCGCTGCACGTACAGAGGACATGAGATGGTACTTACCCCTCCCTCACTGGCGCCCGGCTGCCAGGTGCAGTTGTCATGGGGATCGTAAGGTAAGTTAAATATTGCAATAGATGCACAGTCCATCACCCGGGATCCAAAACTCTAGGACAAAATGGCAGTTGGTCTAGCGGTTAGGGAAAAGAAAGGGTAGAAATAACCCTTCGATTCACACTCGAGGGGTTTTTCATAGGACTTGTTTTCCACCTAGCATAGTACTGAGAGAATCTCAACTGCCAATGGTACGAATGCGAACTGGGTGTTGACAAGTTGCGAACTTTTTTTGTCCCTTTTGTCCTTTTTTTTTTTTTTTTTTTTTTTTTTTTTTTTTTTTTTTTTTTTGGTTTTTCCCTTTCTGGCTCATAAAAGTTCTTCTTTTCTTCCGCCGTCGTAATGCTATCGTATGAATTAAACCGATTTATCGCCGCACAATACAATCAAGATAGCATAATCCTCCCCTCATCCTGTCCGATAGATTCATCCCGTGATGCCAGTCTGGTGATAACCCGCGGCATAAGCTCAACACCAGGACCCCCTAGCGTTCGTGTGAAGACGTACTCGTGTCCAGCCCAATACGCAACGAAATATGCCAGCGCCGCCAGCACCGAGAAGATCTCTGCCAACTCGACACACTGCGACGCGCGGAACCACCATCCCAATGCGAAGACCTGTCCCGGGCGAAGGAACCAGAGAGGCGATAGAGTGCAAGTATAAGGGGGGCCGAAGGGTCTTCCGCGGCCCCCCGTAGCCAGAGAGAACGTATATCCCGCATAGAACAGTGTGCGGGAGCGGCAAGAGTAGAATTCTTCTGATTCGCCTTTGGAAAGCATATGTAAAGTCGTGAAAATGTATAAAAATAGCCCTATAACAGTACCGAAAACCATCACAAGAGCTGTCGGTATATTTCGTCCGACAAAAACTGGTACAGAAAACATGGGGTCAATCATCATACGGACGAAGCACCACAACAGACTGATGCCGAAGGACAAGCGCCAGCGACGAGAGCTAGGAGGCGTCTCCATTAAAAACAGACAGAGCGGGAAGAAACTGAACAATTATTAGAAATGGGTTTAAAAGGGTGATGGAATACCTGGTTCGGAGAGAGTTTCCTAGTAGACATACATCATATCTAATAATCTAACCACCATCCCGTATTTTAGGAAGCCCATGTAAGAATCATATGCGATGATCCAGAAGACCCTGGTCGATATGAAAGAGACGGCTGATAGAATACCTAGCCTAGAAGGACGAGTTGAGTGAGGTTATCACATATCATGATTGTATGTAGGTAGTTACCATTGCGCGTAGACAGCTATAGACTTGCTCAGTAACGAGCCCTAATTTTAATTACGCATTGCTTATTCAACACTTACTAGCATTCCGTAACCCAAGATCTCTCCTGATATTGAAAAATATGCTTATATTGTACAGTATATGATAGATCGGGTTTTATTGCCTTGAGATGAATTTGAAGCTGTATTTTCGATGAGGAAGAAGCTGAGGCTGAAGATGAAGGTTGCGAAAGTCGTCTTTTCCCCTGCTATGTGACATGTCAGCCTAGTCCAAGGATTAGCATCGCCACCGTACCAATGGAGTTGGATATTCGTAAGGCAGATTTGTAGTTGAACACAACCGCCGGCTAAATGTGAGCGGCTTTAAGACATTACGGCCTATAGGAAGGCGTTTTGCGTAGGAACAATTTAAATACATATGTAGGTCAGATATACATATCAGAAATAGTAGTGGGGGCCTGTAAGACCTACTTCTTCAAGTACCTCCTTACGGTATTCACATCGGATGCTATCAACATTATTATTTACGAAGGCAGGATAAAGGAGTATTGTCTCGATAAACATATTTGTGTCGAGCGCGGTACGATGGCAAACCGAGATGTTTACCAATACCTTCCGGCAGGGTCTATACGTTTATTATCAATTGTCCCGGGGTTTGCATCCGAGGCGATCAACTGTAGTCTAGTCATAGTGGCCGACGTAGAACAGGCGCCGACGTTTGACGCGATATCTTACGTTTGGGGCACCGAGCTATCCGAAGAACCCATCATGTGTAATGGCCAGAGGATGACAGTCACAAAGAACTTGATCGAGGCCATGAGATATCTTCGTCCGCTTCCACGCTGGGACTCGGTTATCACTTGGCCAGAAAATCACCCTCTTCATTCGAGTCGCAACGTTTGGCGTGAGTTCGCCTCCAACCGGCAAGAAGAGCGAGGGCATTCCGACTTTCAGCAGGTGAGATATCTTGTTTCGGCTGGGAACTGGTTGCGTTCGAATCGTAATAATCTGACATAGGCAATACCCATCTGGATCGATGCGCTCTGCATCAACCAAAAGGATAACGCCGAGAAATCGCTCCATGTGAAATTGATAGATAGAGTCTATGCCAACGCCCATACGGTCAAGATATGGCTAGGTAAATTACCAAATACTGCATATCCGACACCTCCGGAAATGCAACTATTACAAGGTGTACCCGTATTCTTGACGCAACGGAGCAAGTCCATCGGCCAGCGCGGGAAGATGCCGGTCATCCTCACGATGATCGCACAAGCGTTGAGGAACGTCCAAGCCGGAGAGATTTACCCTACGGCATCAAAATCTGCCGCAGATGCCGTCTATCGAAATTTAGTGCACGGTTTTCCTAAAGCGTCGGCTGAGGATTGGCTGTACCTCCGCGAGTTCTTCGACAACCTATGGTTCCAACGCGTTTGGATCGTGCAAGAGGTTGTTCTCGCTCCACGAGCGATAGCTATCTTAGGAGACTGGGAGGTTCAATGGACAGCCTTAGGGCAAGCGGCCACGTGGTTTCAGACACATGGCTTTGCGTTGCCCACTAACGTTGAATTTAAGGGAGAGCTAGGAGACCTTCTGCCAATATCCGAAGTGGCCGCGATGTGGCATATGCATATGACGCCGGGGAAGAGAAGGCCCTTACTTCAGATGCTACGGGACCTTCGAGGGAGGAAAGCAACTCTCAAAGAAGACAAGGTATATGCAACCTACAGTTTAGCAGAAGAGACTGCAAATACAGACAGGCTCGACCCGCTAATCGAACCGGTCTACGGTAAACCCATCAATGAAGTTTATCAGAATGTAATTCGCTTCCTCCTGATAGAACACGGGGAGCTTTCGGCATTATCCCATGCCGGCGGAATCCAAGGGCTAAAAACCACAGCGTGGCCATCTTGGGTACCCGACTGGAGTCAGCCAAAAGCATGCGTTGAGTTGGTTGGCCATAATCAGGATAATCCACCATACAACGCAAACAGTAACCAGCATCTGACTATTGGTGATTCTACCGACCCAGGATGCCTTTCTGTCAAGGGAATCAGGGTTCCCCTAGGTGGAATAAGAGCGTACGGGGATAAACTTGTAAGTTACGGATTCCGATACAAGACGTACAAAGAAGAACGTGACTTTGTTGGGGCGGCCTGGAGTTTAATAGCACATTGGATCGACAAGGCGAATAATCTGGAAGAGAGGAGGCCAGATATGTATCGACCAAAGAACATACCGCATACATTTATTTCAACGCTCACAGCAGGTCTCAGCGATACGACACGGCCGATCAATGAGGATCCTGACTTCCTCGACGATGCAGCACAATGGCTACTCCAGCAGCTTGGAAAGCGAATACCGGTCTCAGGAATCGGCCAAAAATGGAAGTGGTCAGATACTCTTTGGAAATCTTCGAGCTCAATCCGGTTCCACGAGGCCTTTACAAGGGCTTGCTTGCATAGACGATTTTTCATCACGGCAGGAAATTTGATGGGGATAGGTCCCGAAACAATAGAAAGAGACGATATAGTCGTGATCCTATTCGGTGGTAAGGTGCCTTATGTAATCCGGGAGCTCGGTGAGGGTAAATATTCTTTCATCGGAGAGTGTTATGTCCCCGGTTTGATGGCTGGGGAGGCTGTTGAACAATGGAAGACGAGCGAAACCCAGGCGGAGTTTTTCGATCTTGTGTAAGGAACTTTTTTACAGATCGTTAGATGCTCTTGGTATCTGACCCCCCGCTCTTCGTATTCGTTCAAGTAAACCAGCTCGGATTTCACGATGTAGTATCCCGAATCTGTCGAGAAAGATGGATTTCACTGCCTAGGCATACTTCCTTAACACGTCGTCTCTAAAGATGAGAGGTTTCTTCTCCCCGCTGTTGTAAAATACGCGGAACTTTACTGGGATGTTTTGCTCAAAGGGTGAGAGCACCGAATATAGGTACATAAGCAGATAAGGTAAGACAACTTACATATAGGGACCCCAGTAGGTACGCTCATAACTGACAGGTCATGGCTACATAGTGCCAAAGGTGATACAAGATGTATCCCATCATTCAGCACAAACAAGATCCGACGGAAGCCTCGGGATTGGACTGTACTGATTGGTTTATAAGGTGAAGGGGGGTATTGGTACAGATGCGATATAGATCCATGATAAATTTATAAGATAAAGAACAACGTGTTCGATTTTACACATGATGCGTGTAGGTAAGTTGGTATATACATATAATATGTGAAAAGTTGACTCGATGTCGTGACCTTATCGGAACTTGAGAAGCTCAATTGAAGGTTCAATGCTAATTACATTAGGTACCTAGGTACCCTACTATTGAATCATGAGTTGTGCAATACTATGTACACACGTCTTATGCTCACATAACAAGTACCGATCCGCTATCTGGTCCTTGGAGGAGTACATTACCGACCAGCCGAGGTGTGCATAAATGATACATAATTAGGTACCTAGGTACGCCTCCCACGCGTCTACTAGGTAGGGTGTAACACCTTTGCAGAGGTACCTAATGGAACCAGCTAGCCAGCTAACCAATCTCAGGGTCCATTGACCCATCCATCTTAGGTGAGCTCACCCAATAATCCCCACAGCATCCTGATAAATGAATTAGGGAAACTCTGATTCGCTAGAACTTGTGAGGATCGGGGCGGCCGTGTACTCCGCAGACCGCTAGCTCCGAAATTTCTAGGGGAGAAGGCAGTCCAACTTAAAGAAATGAACCACCAATACAATTTCACAAGCCTTCTTATCCCCCAACTTTCCAAAGTTCCTCTCAACAATCCCCGAACTCCGTCTCCGAGTGTGCCTTCATCTCGACTCGAAATTCCAGATCGCATCATTGTTGTCTGCATAACAAGCCATCGCTATTGACAAGTTTCTTTCTTTATCCTTAAAGAAAAGATTTAGACAACAAATTCAAAATGGCGGACAAGGAGTATACCTACCAGGATGTTGCTGAACACAACACCAAGAAAGATCTTTTTGTTGTTATCCACGATAAGATCTACGATTGTACAAAATTCGTCGACGAACATCCGTAAGTGCCCTAGCGCATTATGCGATTCCCACTCGCAACTCCTTCCCACGTTCCTGCAACTAATCGTCGCCGTTCGGACTTAATAACATGTAAGCTGACCCGTTTTCATTATCATTATAGCGGTGGTGAAGAGGTTATGTTAGATGTCGGTGGCCAAGATGCGACAGAGGCTTTCGAAGATGTCGGCCACAGCGATGAAGCGCGAGAAACCTTAGAGCAACTCCTCGTCGGTACTCTTAAGCGAAAGGTGAGAGCCTCATGCTCTTCTCTATACTTTAATCTACCATACCTCTCTTATTTCGATATGCTGACAGCTTTTGGATACAGCCCGGTGACCCGTCCCCCAAGGCCCAACAGTCCTCCCTTGCGCCTGCTGCCAACACAAGCTCTGCTGGTTTGGGAACTGCTTTGTACGCTATTATCTTCATTGGAGGTATACTCGGTTTCGGTGCTTTCCAATACTTCCAGTCGCAGCAAGGCAAGGAGGCTTAAACGAATCCGTATATTCGGCAGGAAATGTTTGGGAGATTAAGAGCGTACAACATGATTCAGGCGATGGACGATCGATATCCTCTCGGCAATGTATTTGATAAATACCTAATAGATCGGGCTATTTGGTTCTTCATAACGTATTAGTCCACGTCTCATCATCATCATCAGACTACTTGGTTAATTGAGAACCAGGAAGTCAGGTGAAGAAATGGTTATTCAACTTTAGTAGAGCTGGTTAGCTAAGAGATAGCGATCACTTTAATAAGAGGCAGTTTTAATAAACCCGATGATCTAAAGCAGTAGGGAATAGCAATCAACTAATGCAAGTAAAACATTATCTCCAATTATTAGCCGTAACGCACTTAATATGTTTTCCAATAATCCGATGTCACAGATCAGAATCAGTTTCCAGTTTCAGCCAGGTAGGTTAGGTAGGTACTTATTCATTTTTATTTTTTCAATTCCCACGATAACTATAGTAAATGAATTCCGATGCCTCAAACGTACCATATGATTCATTCATATCAATTTCCACCTGTTACAGTGTTCGGAAAATATATAGCCATTCAAAATAACAATTGAGTAATACCTGATATAAACTCGATAATTCACTAATTCTTGATATTTGCAAAGATAATACGTATCCGGAACCTGTGTCTTTGATTTTTAAAGTTAGGCCTGTCGTCTCACTAAAGAGCTACATTCAAAAGCCCCACTACACCACTGTATGTATTGAACTTTGCTTTCAAGCCACGTGTGGACGTGTTGTACTTAATCGCAGTATCTTATCTAGTGGACCTAATCTTAGAACATTACCTCTAACAATTGAACTTTACTCAGCCTCGTCTTTCCATTCTTCTTTCTTTCTCCATCCGTCTCTTGACGAGATCGCTTTCATCAACCAACTTTCTCGTCGCCATATCACACAAATCACAGAAATCTATTCCAAACCGCCCACCATGTCGCCCTCCAAACCTGCTAACGGCATAAAAAGATCAGCACCCGCCTCATCGACCGCATCTCCATCCGGCGCGAGTACGAGCAAGACCGATAACAAGCGTCAGAAGCGCGACCGAGATGCTGCTACAACAAATCATGCCTCGACCCCAACGCCCGCTGCCGTTGCTGCTGCCGCTGCTGCGAAAGATTTCGGCGAACACAGTAATACGCATCTCTCATTCGCCGTCGAATTCCTCAAAGAAAAGCGCAGTCCTAGGCCCTTGCAGGAGATATTAGATCACCTGACGCTGCAGCACCTCCCCGAGGACCAGCAACGCGCATTCGTCCATAGTCTGAAAACCCACTCGCGCATCCTGTTCAGCCCAGCTCCCAAATCCAAAGTTAGTTCAAGCCAGCAACCCGAATGGCGCACCGGTACGTATGAGTACAGGGCCAAATTTCCCGGTGTAGTTTCCAAGATAAAACTGCTGGAATATTTGCAGCAGAGGAAGGATCAAGGAGGCATTTCAATCAAGGATATCAAAGATGGCTGGCCGGACTGCGATAACGCTATCGAAGAGCTGGAGCGGGAACATAAGGTCATAGGTATACGAACCAGAAAGGACACCCACGCACGAATTATCTGGCCCGATACTCCAGACCTGCATCACGAAGTGGACCCGGAATTTCGAGTAATGTGGTTCCAAGAGGCCCTACCCTCTGTCGATGAAATGCCCAGAAAGCTGAAGGCACTGGGTCAGAAGGCCACAAGCGAGGTGAAGAACATAAATCTCGGCCAGAAGGCCCCACCGAAGCGGAAGAAGGCCTCTCGTGTTCAGAAGAAATTCGAGAATGAGCACATGAGGAACATCTTCGAGCAGCACAAGCGCAAGTGACCTCAGCTCAAGTCACCCAGTAGGAAATTTTAAGGCGTGTCCATTGGTAGTGCGTTGGTATTGGATTAGGGTATTTTCACGGTTTATTCCCAAAAATCAAGGAAGGGGGAAAGGCGAAGCGAGCATTCACGGCGTTCGGTTGGTTTATCTAAATAAGGTGTTTCGGAACGAAAAGGGGAGGGCAAACTGCCCTATATACGCCTAGGCAATCATGGATACACGCATACTCGGTAATAGGTATTAATAAGCGACGAGGAATTTCTGAATAAGCCCCATGCCATGCTGCGTTATCCCCGTAAAAGGTATAGGTATGGAGTAAACTTAAGACTTGATGGTTCCGCCATCGCCGTCCCCTGCTAGATAAGGCGTGACTTTGATATGGGTCCGCCAAAAAGCTATACAAAAGAAATCAGCTTTACAAAGACATAATCTGTTGTAAGCAACTAAATGGTTAGGTTATGATTTTTTAACGAACTAGTCGACGCTACCATAGAAAGCCATCCTTATTATGTCCCATATTTCTGATCCATTTCCTTTTCTATCTGGCCAGAATTATATTAATGCCTCGATCTTAAAAGAGCGTCACATAAAATGAAGGTGAGGAAAATGAAGTTGGTTAACAACTATTGAATATAAGCAAAGTTATAACATTGATTATCACATCATTATCTTCATAATAGTTCAGCCCAGTAGATGTATTCAGGGGAAAAGGTCTCTAAATTGCATCCGGAACTAGAAAAGAGACAACCAAAGATAACAATGAAGTATATAATTCTTATTGAAGGTTTAGTAATAGAGCTTTGTGTCAATACATTATCAGCAAGTCCATTTGCCACTAGTAAGTATGCCACTCGCGCAGGCATGGAAGTCAAGTATTGACTCTAGGTACAACTCGCAATAGCCTCATTGACGTCTACTATCAATCCACTTCAAATCATGAGTAAATGAAATCTAGGTATTAAACCATGATGCGCGCAACCATACCTACACTTAAGTCCTTTACATTTGCTATGTTAATATTGCCCTTTTATAAGTCCATCCTTCCGTTATACCTTGCACTAGTAACAAGGTCTTCTTGTGCTTTAAGCGGGACTCGGTTACTGTAGTAGAACTTTATGGACGTTTGTATCACTCATAATACTGCGTGTTTGATCAGAATGGGTTTTAATTTTGTGACGTTTAACTACCTACCTACCCATTCTTCTCGGACACCATCCCGTTTTGTTTGCTTTGAACTCGATGTTTATTTAGACCGCGTTAACCTAGGTAAATTAACGTGCTGTTATTAAACCATCTACAAATAATAAGCCACCATGTATACCCTCCATAATCGACTTATAGCTTATGGTTAAGGAGAAATTAACGAAAGGAATAATATATGATAACTTTTACAGTGTTAAAGCTTTAGATAAGACATTTAAAATAAACGATATTTTCAGAGAAAATATCCCATACTTAGAAGGCTGCAATCCCGTCGTAAAAGTAATATATACACCATAAAATATCACACAATATACAATTCATATGTTATAAATAGTTTGGGTATACTCACTGAAGAATTTGATCACCCCCTAGTCGAACTCCGCAATAGTAACAGGGTAAATGAAAGTTGCTAGTAGTTAGGTAGTTAGGTATCATGGCGACGGCGATAGTAGAAGCGCTAGCCGGTAATGCTGACAGCGGGCACTCCCAAGAGACGTTTAGGGATCCGTGTAAGTCACCAATTTGTCCAAACGTATAGCCTAGACGTAAGCTCGGAAGAGTTGCTTGCGATTAGTTGCGAATTTTAAACTACTAGTATTGTGTCTACGGCTGTAGGTACCTCTTTGACAGTTACTACTATTATAGGATTTGACATCAAAGTAGCCCAAATTTGGAAGACCTTGCAGCTGACTAGCCACGTTATATAATCGTGGCTCCAATAATATCATAGGATTGTTGGTAAATCATTTGGTCTATTAATTAAATCCACTTTAATGAACTATATCAAAGGTCAGGGGTATCGTATTAGTAAAGTTGTGAGCTCGTTGAACAACGAGGCGGAACGACGGTGGATAGTCGATACAGGTGGGCATTAATGACTTGAATAGATATACTTTACTAGCAACTCGTTCTAGTCATATTTATATCCGACCAGCACTGATATGGATTTTTTTGTAAACCAGCCAACGTGCCTAACTAAGTCAAGTTCGTTAATTCTTAGCCACGTTCGTGTGTTCTGGTGTGACCACAATCCTATAGCCAGTCCAATCTTCAAACAGCAAGATCTAGCTTGCGCTCTATGGGTGATATAGTTTCCAAAAGAGAGGGTAAATGAGATACCTTTATTCCGAACGCTCGGAGTTGTCGCGTTATTCCATGCTACGTTAACGGGAAAAGTATACCCTTTACCAGGTGTTCCTCTACCTATGACCTACCAACTCAAATTCTTCTTAATATTAGAATCAATCGGACCGATAAACTACAACATACGCATATCCGGGGAGAAATTATAAGTTTATTAATCGAATCGATCGCAACACTCGGCATAGGAGGCTGGTAGTAGTCGACCTGATCACTCGTGCGACATCTCCTCCAAGGTTATATTAGAGATTCCAACTGATGACCTTCAAACAAATCGGCTCCATCCTGTTATATGTTTTTGTAATGAGCTGGAGACGTTCGTAGTCGTTATGTGGACTCTCGATCTCGGCGCCCTATGTGTGAGGATGTATTTTATCGGTCGTATTAGGCGGTATGAATCTAGACGACGGAGAGAAACTAATACTGCGATCGTTTGATTAGCGGTTGTAGTTTCGCGCAGGTAACTTTGGGTCTGACCAGGGACTAATCTAGATTACTTACCATTGAACTATCATTAGAATAGCCATCCAATGCAACATCAAAGTTGTTTGCTCTCCGTTCCGGCTAAGACTCGATACCGGTAGATAGATCGTTCACTGGCTCCACAGTGGAAAAGAAGCCGATTCTATTTCCTGGGTCTAGCCTGAGTAGCGTCGATATGGTTATGTCGCATCGCCCCACGCCCACGCGCCAGTTGATAATGCTTGCGCGATGCTTGGCTCGTGATGTCAGGATGATCCGTGCCGGCGAGCAAGAACACGTGCAGTATAGACAGGTATTAATCGAACGTAATTGTCAAATAACTTGAGAGGATTTGATAGATAGCATGCCTATTTGTTTTGTAGAGCCCTGTTCTGCTATTCTGGGGGTGTGGTTGAGTATCGGGACGTAGGCGATACTTCAGAATGATAAAAATAGCATACGTTGTTCCTCGCTATAGCGAGGAAAAGACGCGTATTCACGAGAATTATAAATTATTTCGGCCGTCTCCTGATAACGACGTGTATTTCCTCGATTGTTTAAGGGTTATC
Source organism: Daldinia vernicosa (assembly GCF_022497035.1). Lineage (NCBI taxonomy): Eukaryota > Fungi > Ascomycota > Sordariomycetes > Xylariales > Hypoxylaceae > Daldinia > Daldinia vernicosa. Next base: position 86,526 of record NW_025953934.1, read on the forward strand.
CAAATACGTCGTGTCTTTGGCATACATTTGTCGCGGACTCTTTGGTTTGGGGTTTGGGGTAGAATAGGTTATGGAGCGTAACTGTATCGAAGAGACTGCTTATATTAGTATTTGTACACTTGTAAAGTAGCAATTCAAGCTTCTATGATACTAAGGACTGTGACATACCGACAGTCGAATATATTGGTATTACATCCTACGCCCAATTTCCCGAGCCCAAGCCAGTATTGAGTGGTTTGTAGAGCTGGCATTAGCACATTCTTTTTCGTAGATAGGGTGCTTTTAAAGGATGACTATGGTAGCAAGAGGTCGGCCGTCTCCATACCATACTCTCGACTATGTAATGTTGACTTGCCATGTTCTAGTAACTTCCAGCATTAGGTATATTGTGATTTGGGACGTAGATATATTTTGGACCTTCTATGGACGATCAAGAGAGAGAACGCTGTAATGATACTGACAGATAGTATGGTAGTAAAGCTTAGCCTTGTAGCGTTAGACACCGCAGTAGGTAATTTGCAACCCCTGGGACACTCCCTATCCCCTAAACTGGCATTCAACTACACCTCCATTATTTTTAGTATTGATACATAGGGATTGGCCAGTAAAGAGAAAATGGCTAAATCGACCAATGATTTTTACGGTTTGTACTAATTATCGAACCTTTCCCTATTATGTTAATGAACAACGTCAAATCTTATGTACTAATACTGAAATAATGGAGGTGTAGTTGAATGCCAGTTTAGGGGACGATACCAATTTTGTTATTCTATACCACTTGTGCAAAACTCACCTAGATCTTTTTGTTTCCCGAAATAAACAATTGATATTAAACTCCCCATCGTCTACTCAAAGGTACAACGAATTCGCTAACGAGGCTATGGAACTACCTAGTTAGGAATATCTACTATTGATCAACCGATTTCTAGGATCAGTAATAGGTAGATACCTATGATTTTATCGCGCCGGTGACTTTGTAATCTCGGAAGGAATTGTTAACTTGAGACTTGGTGCAACGGAATTCTCGGTGAACTGCTTCACGTCCTTGTTTTGTCTTAATGGCTGTTTTCTATTAGACAGGGTATGTTGCAAACATCCCTTAAGGCATAATAATGTACGAGCATATAACTATTTAACAATCAAAATATCTGGATACGCAGGATATAGGATAATTAGTATCGTTTATTTATCATAAATATAAGGATACTGCTTTTCGTTACGAGACAAGGTAGGTAAACCTTTGTAGACAAAAACTTTTTTTTACAGAAATGCAAGACATGTCAAAGAGTAGTCGTGTATTTCGTGGCCAACCTTCTTCCAAGCAGAAAGTAATAATTCTACGCCGTAGAAGATAATCCAGCTCTGTAAATCATGTATCATAGGTTATCGAAACCCACCTTGACTGTTCGATCCACGGGAAGATATTTGCGACGCTACATCGGGAGCCAGTCCTTCGATGGGAAGCCCCTATCATGCGGGCTCGTCCGATCTGCCGTTGTTTTGTATTTTGCCTGACCTACGGACCTGTAAACGAATTTAAGGCACCGCTTTGACTTACTAGCATATCCCTTTAGCTCCTAGCTCAAGGCCCCGTGGGGGAATGGCACCCAAGAGATGGAGACAACGCGAACAAGCTAACAGCACATTCCAGGATGACGAGCACCTTGATCCAGGGACGTCAAAAGAAATATCTTGGAAGGATAATGGCGCTACACAACCTAAAATCCTACACTAGCCGGTGGTAGTCGATCCAGCTACTTCGCTCACCTGGTTACGACGAGCCCTAAGAAAACGTGATTGCCCCCCTAAATGAATTATCTAGCTTGGATTAGACAACCTAGGTAGTATCCAGCGAGATAAGTGGTGCATGAAATAGATATTCGTTACTAGACTAACCATCATCGCGACTTAGCATTATGAGTCCAACTAATGTTACAAACCTATGCACAATACTTATGAGCCTCGACAGCCTCATAAGTTTTCAACAAGTGTTGCTGGGGATCGTAAAATTTGTTCCTAGCATTAAATATTTTTGCCTAAGACAATTAGTTTATGGCGCCCCTTTCCTCATCTACAATGTTCCTGCAAAATCTGTAGGCGAGCGTAACTAGGCATTCCTCAGGCTTAAGACCAGGCTGCCGCTGCGAAATTACATCTTAGACAGCCTTAGCTCCCGTCAACTGATGAGCTACTATCGATGGGGCCGCCGGTTCTTCAGACTAGTGACGGATATGCCGTAAGTGGCACGCAGCCCAGCTTTTGGGGGAAATTGTGGTGGGAGTCATGGTGACATCCCATGAATCTCAAGGCGCTTTATTCCATACCTCGGTGAAGTACTCTTCGGTATTCGTTGATTATGGGGATGTACCCGTTGAATTTAAAGATGTACTTGACTATAAATCGGTCAGATGTCATTATTATTGATCCTAAGTGTTAATGCAATGACGACCACGGCACGAAACCTACATATGAGTTCTACGCCGTAGCTCCCGTAGTGGGTTATCTAGGATGATCATTCGATTACGACGTACAATAAGCGAGTCTCATTACTAGAGCTTCCCTTTTAGAATCTACAAGTGTATCCTTGGAGTGTTTACGTGAAGACATGATACAACCCGCCTTCATCGGAGCCATACGCGATGTGATGTAGTGTTCGGCCATAGAAGCCCATGAATAAATACCCCGGTTTCGAAAAGGATCTTATGTCACTTTGCTGCGGGTGACGAAGAATTAGCAGGTTGTCAGGATTCTAGATGAGACATCAAGAACAGAGGATACCTTCAGTGGGTATGTACAGCCATGGGCCGCTTAGAGTTCCTCGCAAAACAATGAAGTTCTCTCCTTGTTTCTTGCTCCACCTCATGACATAAGTAACAATCCACGAGCCTATAGGGTGACTGGCATCACTACCTTTACAAATCCAAGAGACCTAGGTGATGAAATGGTGTAACATGATCGAAGAGTAGGTATTGCCCTAAAGATAGGGGGGCTTGCGAGTCCATCTACAAACTATGGTGTTGATATAATACTATTAGAATGGGTCTACTACTACTACTACACGCAGTAACAACTCATATTTGATAAGTTGTACAATATCTATTCCGGAATTGGATGGCTTGCAGCAATAGGCTCAACATTTATAGTTACTTTGAAGGTGGAGGATTCGAGAAAAGCGATCACGATCTCGAGGTGCCACCGCATCCATTCCAAGCCTTGAATTTTCAGGGTCGCTCTCGGTATGTACGGTACCGAAACTCTGTCCTTTAATAGCGAGTCGTTGATTTCGCTCAAGTAGTTTGTTAAGACGTTACAGATTAACGGTGTTACATCTCAACCTATACAAAATACTAATAGGACATGCTTATTTATCAGTAGACTTCATATAGGTAATATCCCATGAAACATAAATCTTGAACACATCATGACAGCGTACTCTCAGGATTGTCCATGACGTTGACTTTTATTGATAGTTATAGGATAAGGTATATAATGTAGGTATCTATATCGTCGTTTTAAACAAGAGCAAGTTATTATCTCGGCCCGAGTGTTTGTACGGAGGCCTGTTGCGGTGTCGGGTTTCGCACATTGTTGATGGTAGGCGGCATTCAAGTCTGTCAAAGCCATAACAGTAGGTAAACACGCCCGCCTCACGAATTCATAGGCTGTGGCTTATCGCACAACTGGCTTACATGCACGTCAACATAAATAGAAAATTATGGGGATTGTATTGAAAAAGCTATGGACCCGCTCAGAATGGCGAGAGACGTCAAGTTCGGAGGTTTGACGAAACTAGTCTAGGCGACGTCTCAAGCCCTTGCGCGCGAGCATGGGTGCTTGGGTGCTTGCTATTAAAGAACGAGTCTACGTGCATTTCACGCGTGCTCGCCCGGCGGACTTAGCTGCGGAGAAGCTTGCCCATAGTTCAACGTTCACAGAGATAGCCGTCCGGACTTAGCTAAAATGTGAGCTGTGCTCATGGGCGAAATGTATGCAAGAATAACACGCCTAAGTAACCGTGCTTCCTTTCGGGCATTTCTGCGTCCCAGAGAGTCGGACGACCCAGAGGAAAGGTCTTCAAGGGTGGCAATGGTAGGCAAGGGGACATTCAAACAGGGGACTCACCGGTTCTGGGTTCGCTTAGGGTCGTACTGGACCGCTACTACGTAGTAGTGGACGGGGCGCGGATGCGAACCGTGTGCCGGGAAGACTAGGGCATTCCCTGCTCAGCGGAATGGAGTCGATAGGCCAGTGTACTGGTGTAGGGTTAGCTGCTAGGCGTTGCGTGTCGTCGAATGATTTCGTGCTGACATTGTTTTTTCGACTGTATGCTACATCGATAGCGTTGTTGAATCTTCAAACAAGTTGTATCAGCTAAAGGATTCAAACTCCAGAATCCTAGATGGCCATGAAATGAACGTTCGTATACCTACCTATACATTATCGTTAAGACTACCGGGGTACTTTGATATTAAGCTTTGTTATGTTTTGACCGTAAGCCGACCCCTTTGTATCTATGTTACTGTTTATATTCTTAGTGACACCTCCACGACCCTTCGGTGATGTCGTATTGGGAATTTTCACACGCATTAGCGGAAGTGACACGGCACCCGGTATATATCAAGGAGCTTCTCCGTGCTCGCCGGCCGTGAAGTCCCCGATGGGCATTACAAGGCACGGCAACAAACTTAACGGGGATGGGCGGTGAGGGCATTGGGTATGGTGTGTGGACTTCCCAGGTAGCCATAAATCAGTCTTGCATATATACCTCATAGCAAATGCTTGGTGACGTGGAGATATTCGCATAGACAGGACCAGCTAGAATCGCTACGGGAGCATTCTTCCAGGTAAGTATTCCTGTTGCGTCGATCTTGACTGTGCGTCACTCGTTTTGGAGGGGTCTAAGACTGAGCTCTTGATGAGCCCCCTTTTCAGTAAGTAGATTCTCCTAATATGTATATGATTCTTAGAATGTGAGGTGAGACTGGCGTGCTCGTTTAATAGGTGGATGAGAATCACTACAATTTCGACACGGATCTAGGGCCAAGATATATACACACGTAGCAGTCATGCTGAACAAACTACCATGTATGGTTAGATGAAATACTCTTACCGTTCGTGTGTTCTACCAACCAGGTTTCTGATAATGATAATTAGCTGTCGTAAGAGTCGTCGTAAGGGTTAGGGAAAGCCAAATTTTAGCTAGGCAAAGATAAAGGATGGGAATGCGGATGCGGGTGTTGTATCATCACTTCTATCCTTGAAGTTCCACTCATATCTCAGTGACTAGTACTCGGGGCGCGCCGAAATCTGATATTACCGCTTTTCCCTAATAGAGTGTCCCCCCTATACCGATTGGCCTTCTCATTTCTCGCTCGGACGCCTTCAGCTTTAGGTATGCAGAAGGCCCCTTAGTATGGAAAATTGAAGGAGTATGGTATATCGGCTTTAGTGTTAGAGTTTTATTGTAGTTACCTTTATTGAAATTACTTAGCGAGCTGCTCTGCTCAGGCTTATTAAAGAATAACGAAGCAGATCGGTTACATACACCCTACCTTTGCTATTGGCATCAAAATATTAGCCTCAATGTGGAGCTAAGTCTGACCAAGCTATGCTATCTATTACTTGATAGATACATGCACTAGAACAGGAACGTGGGTTTAATGTCGGCTAGCAACGTGGCCAACACCGGCGCTTCCTGTAGCTCGGATTTTAGTTCCAAATCGATACGTGCGTGATGCTGCTGTCCAGTGTTGCAGTATAGTTGGCATATCGTGAGCTGGAATACAACTCTCCCAATGTAAAGTGGATAATCCTGTGTTACCCAAAGGACATAATTGCTGGTGGAAGATTTCTCTACGTGGCTTATGAAGCAACTCTATTGGTAAGTCATCGGCTTTAAACTACGAATTGAGATCTCATGAGAATGAAATCGCTCAAATCACAACGAACATATTGTTCGAAACTTACTGCAAACTAGCTAACACGTATTGGTATAATGACTGAGAGTGTTACTATATCATTATATAGAAGGCCAAACTTGAAAGCCATTAGTTGTTCGATACCTATATTATGCTGTATATTGACTAGCAGGCGGCTATCTCACGCTATGTAGTCTATATTTCAGATCATCTAGATCAGTCGGTTATATATTATAAATATTTATGACCTAGGAATATGCATAAATAAGAAACTGCAAATAATGTTAGGTACCTGCCTGGATTACTACCTGTCACATCCTGTTGATTTCTACTGTTCAAGGTTATTTTTTCGCCTTGACCTAGTTAGTAGACAATCAAATACTAGATGAATTAACTATTCTGAACACTACCCCGATAAGAAAGATGGACGAGTTAAGAAGATTGGCAACCCTTTCTACGAATGATAACCATTATTCGATAGTAAATACACAGACTACTACATGCATGTCAACTTACTTAGTTGGACCCAAGATCCAGGTTGGAATTGTGTTGTTCTAGAAGAAAAGAGTGGAAGTCATGGAAGCGCAGGGGTTGCTCCGCTTTTGGCAGCTTGGACGGCAGAGCTTCGAGAATGTTTTCATTCGTATGGTCGAATAAATTGATGTCATTGTTGGTAATGCCTGCGAAATGAAGGTGCCGCTAGCAAGGCGCGGGAGATTCCCATGCCACGGATCAAGCAACGATCCATTGCCTTGAACTACCTAGGTCTACATAGTAAGGGGGACCATGTCCGGATAAGGCGCTCGGCCGAAGGGATAAAACATAATCAGATCGAAAGATTGTCATAACTAATCGTTGAAATAAGCAGGGGGAGAAATGTAACTCGCCGTAGTAATTATGCCGTGGCTAGTATAGGTAGTGTAGTGTAGCTAGACGTTCGCAGCGTCGTTGCATGTTCCTGTCCACGCAATGTTGAACGGGGATAGTTTCCAAAGAGAAAAGATCCTTTCAATGTTGGCGTGCCCGGGTCCAACGCTTTTCTTCCGCTTCTCGAAATCTTCCAGAATCTTGCTGTGTTGGGGTTAGGGCCAATTTCCAGCCTGTTTGGAAACCTCATGCGCCGGGGTGCATTGGTTGATGGAACCCATGCCTTTCCCCACAGCTATCCAGCCATCCATACCGTACCATACCGTACGTGCGGTGGCAGAGGCCACTCGAGAGGATACACTGTCGAAAACGTGGTTATGTATCATTTCGTGTCCTACTCTTACTGAGCAGCTGAAGATAAGCGTGATCACACGAGGCTATAAGCTGCGGACAGCTGCGTTGTTCTCAGCTGGTAATGCTGATAGGAATGCTACGCTAATACGACTAGAATTTTTTTCTTCTCCATGATCTCGGGTTGATTTGGAAACTGGAATACTGTATGGGATAGAGTGCGAGAAGGGGTGTTACTGCCTAGATGTCCTGGATCTTCCCGGCATTATCTGCGTCTTCCCGTCGTGAGAAAAGTGACGTGTTAAGTTGGAGATTCATCTCATTTGGCGACGTCGATAGGTATTCAACTGTTAGAATCAAAAGTAAAAATTCGATATCTGAATTATAACTTATGAGCTATCTAATACAGAAGGGGGTCGTCCTTTTTTTCTCTGTGCTTTAGGTAGTCTATGCTCTGTTCTGATTGGACATGGCGGTAAAAACACTTCAGAAAAAGGAATAATACGTCCCTCTCACACTCGGGGAAGTAGAGAGTAGTGTGGGTGTGATGTGATATGTATGCCTCCTTTACGGTACGTACTCACTTCGTACACGGATCCCCCACCGGGTTACATGTATCGTTGTTTAGTACTTCGTATATTTTATTGGTTCATTCCACTGGCACAAGAACAAGAGGTAGAGTACCCAGGCAGTTAACCTACCTTAGTAAGTAAAGAGGCAACCTATGTAAAGTAAGTAGAGGTATTCCGTAATGAGAAAGAAAATAGTCAAACATTCAAAATCCAGGCATTTGGTGTTGCTATTGCATAATAGCCCATAATAGGTAGCCCAAACTAGTCCGTTTTTATTTATCATCAGATTACCATGATGGAGTTAAGCCTGGATATGCAATTTTGATTCTACCTGGTATTCTTTACGGTCACTGAGCGGAATGCACCCCCGTGGCTAGTGGCTAGTCCCTATTTATGGAAACGATGAACCCCCATGCTGCCATGGAAGCCGAGGAAGCAGATAAGTACATCTTATTTACAAGGATACTTCTCTCTTCTTATTAATTCCTACCTTCTTACCATGTCTTCGGTACGCGCCAATCCGACATCCTCCCTTGGATGGCTCTTGGATTAACTTGAGCTGCTTGCTGAGTCTGTGAGTCTAGGCAGTTCCGACGGCAAATGACTGGTAACTGGTAACTGGTAGCTGGTATTTTCATTGCTCAGTATTCGTCACCCTACCAAGATTTATCACCAGCTCTCCGAGATACTTTAATCCCGATGCCGAATGCGCTGGTATTGCACAGCGTATGTGTGTATGTACTACCCCATGGTTTATATACCTAGACCTAGACCTAGACCTCCTAGACCTAGGTCAAGTATAGTGTAATGTAGACCTGTATGATGTATATCATATGCATGTATGTATGTATCTTATGCGTCGTGTTAATTACCGTTATATGGATATTGCCCACATGAAAAAAGCCCCGTCTGTCTCATTCCCCGTGGATTTCAACGTTCGTACATAAAACTTGACCCTTAATGGTGTTTCACTAAGGTTGTTGCAATCAAGTGATTATGTACAATGGCACGTCTGGGGGAGATCATGGCAATATCGCGGATGGTATGAGCGGGTCCCGTTATACATGGTATGGGTCTTTTGCTGGGATCATAGTTGTGCCTGGTGCCAAGGTAAGCAGTGTTCAGACCGGTTCCTCTTCCTGGGTCCTGGGCTGGGGCAGTTCTGGCAGTCTGGGTACATGATCGAATTATGCGTTTGATATCTACAAACTATAGTGCCTGTCCATAATAGCCCATAGTACTGGTACGCAAATAGTTCAGATATCGATCTGTGTAATAAGAACAAGAGAGAAGAATATATAGAATAGAGAATTAGCCTCGATGTATCTTGATATAGGTACGTATAACTACGTATTTAGAAAGTTGAATGAATACTGCTGAATCGGGACGATCCGAAAAGCCCCGACAGTTTTTTTCTCTTCTCTTTTTTCTTTTTTCGCTTTAACCTACAGGGGTCAAGCTTCTAGAAAACAAATTCAATACTGAAAATAGTTTAGCGGGTGTAAAATAATGCTTAGACTGTTTTACTTTATCGATACCTTAGCGGCATTGTACGCGCATGTACATATGCTACTTTGATACCCGTGTGGCTGTAGCCCTATTAAAATGTGGTTTCATTGGACCTTTACGGAAATGAACAGGGGTCAAAAAAAAAAGAGGTAGGAAAAGGAGAAAAGAATATTTGATATAATATCTATGAGAATCGTATTTACCTACGTATATGTTTTTTCTTTTATTTTTTTACTTCAACACCTGTACATACCTATAGACGCGACTGAGCTGTAAGGGTTGCTGCACTTCTGCCTGGATTACCTACCTATATAGGTGTATACGTACCTCCCTATGTAAGTTTCTTCGTGCAGTGTTTTTGTTTCCTTCATGTTACACTAGAGATAGATACATGCACTTACCTGAGGTACCCACGGCAACATTTACCTTACCTGCGCATTGTGGCCCCTGCTCCCGTTCCTTACCACCTTTACAGTGTGCACTTACCAACCTTTACCAACCTTAATAGTACCAACGCGCACGCACTATTTTACCTGCCCACCGCCAAATTTATATCAAATGTACCAAGACGTAAGTATCTACCTAAGTATCCAAGTATCCAAGTACTAAAGTACTATCTCCCTCGACAAGCTTACCTAAAATAACCATCGATTTGGTCATTTCATCACTTCCATTATTTTTCCTTCCCTCGCCGTCACACATCCTTTTTCTAAATTCCTTCGTCAACCATTTTTACTCTGAGCCGGCCGTCTGGATATTAATCGCCATAAGCAGCGGCGCTCTTGTTCCTCTTACGTTGTCTACCGTTAAACTTGGAAGAGCCCGAATAATTCCTCGAGGTACGTTAGGATCACAAGCTGCCCCATTCCCTCCCGCCTTAGTCGCCTAGCTCCGGATCTACCACGCGCTTTCTTTTGTTGCAGAGAAATACCACCTTCGGTTTGCACGATGTGCTTCCGTAGTTGCTATACAATCTGACCACTTCCCTCATGTCTTTGTCACGCGTCGCATTCAAGCGGCGGTTTGCTTTAACCGATCTGATATCTATGAGCTCGAGGTATCTTGCACTACAGAAGTCTTCGGTGCTACCGTAGCTCTGTCGGCAAGGTTCAAGTCAACAACAAACATCATTTTGCATCCCGCATGTGCTACGAACGCTACGAACGCTACCAAGCTGTTCTTGGTTAATAGCAGGGCTATAGCATGCATACTTTTCCAGAGTGCTGACTCGATTAGGCTTGTTCAGGATTACGAACCTTTCGCCCCATACTACTCTAATAAACGCGAAATCGTGACTGGACTACCATATACATCAGTCGACTGTTTCATCACGTCCTCACGAATTTAGCTCCACGCCATACGCCCGCGATACTACTACCCCGCCTTCGTCATCTCCCCTAATAATCAAAAGGGGACCATTTCTCTAGAGATTGTTCCTTGTGCTGCTGTGCAGACTCTCCTGAAGATCCGAGAGGAAGATTTAGGCGCACCGAGTTGCCTGGCCGTAAATAGTCAAACTGAATCTGTGCGCAATCTCTATCGAGGCAACCCGTTCACGTACCGCTCGGGTGTTAGATTGGACTCGTCAAAGTCAAAGCTGACGCGTATCAAGTCCAACGATCCGGAACCCTCTTACCATTGGCAACAAAGGCGATAATTTGTGTCTTGTTGACTTGTACGGACTAGGATACTTGGATTATACAACACCTTTATCGAACTTAGTGTATTTGGATTTGGAATTCGTTTGAAACTGTCTAAAAGAGAAAGAATCTATCCCTCTATAGCACGCGCAGCACGGTGAAGAGGCGATAGCCCTATCGAGATTCGAGTACGTTGGAAAACGTCATTCGGTTAACTTGGATCTTCGTTCTGGCCACACTATGTCCAAATCGCCGTCGTCAGAAGTGATGAACATCACAAATATGTTGGACAAGAAGAATGCGGCGGCAGTTGCAGCAGCGGCAGCAGCAGGATCAGGTCACTCACCACAACACCAACTTCTTCCCCATCCACAGCTGACTCCGATCGGCATGGATCGTGCGAACTCACCGCACGGATCCGAGAGCTCCTACCACTCTGGCCCCCGCCCTGGCCAGCAATTAGATGCGCTGAATGGGATGAGCAATGGTCGGCCCTATGGTTCCCCCACCCCAATGCATGCAACGATGGCCCTGTCCGACCCTAGTATGCCTCCTACTATGATGATTCCTGGCATGCCGCAGCTCTCCCATGCGCTCTCTATGCCCTACAACAAGCCTCCTGAGCAGTCCCAGCAGCCACAACCTCAACATAAGGCATATCCATGCAGCACGTGTCAAAAAGCCTTCGCGCGGCGTAGTGATTTGGCTAGGCACGGTAAGTTGTCCTTCTGTAAAATCGGTAAAAAGAGACGACCCTAATGTGTCTTAGAACGTATCCATAGTGGTATTCGTCCGCATGTCTGTGACTATGAAGGATGCGGGAAACAGTTTATTCAACGATCAGCTTTGACGGTGCACCAACGAGTTCATACCGGCGAGAAACCCCACATGTGTGAACGATGTGGCAAGGTATTAATTATCCCCATTTTCACGCAGCAGAATACGTACTGACCCGAAATCTTCAGCCATTCAGTGACAGTAGCTCATTAGCCCGACACAGGCGCATTCACTCGGGTAAACGGCCGTATAAGTGCCCTTATGCTAACTGTCAAAAGACGTTCACTCGAAGAACTACGTTGACCCGGCACCAAAACGCTCATTCTGGTACAGTTGAAGAGGCAGCGGCAGCCACAGCCAATGCTCTAGCAGCACAGGCTAGCAGAAACGCAGCTCGCGTGGCTCATAGTGATGGCGACCCTGGATCAAACCACGGTTCACCACTGAACACACCCTCGCCAGGCCAGAGACATATGTCTATCTCGCCTGGTGCTGAGCTTGCTGCTGCTAATGCGATGCGCAACAACGACTATTCATACGTGGGCAATGGTTCACTTCCGGTGCACATCCGTACCGATATGCAGTCTCAGAGTCCTACTTCAGCCCCGGGCTACCCTGCAGGCATGCGACCTACTTCTCACCCAACGGTGTATCCGCCACCCCCTACTCTAGAACCCAGTATAGAATCGCATCAGTCAGGTACCGGTAGTACAGGTGGAAGTCCTCATATGGGTAGCGTCGGATGGCAATCGCCTTCGCACATGGCTTCACCCACCCACAGCAACAATGGCAATAGCTACGTGTATCCCGATCCGGATCAACCATTTCTGGGCAGCAACAACCTGGGCCAGATGTACTACAATTCGAGCGTCCAAATCCGACGGCCAACAAGCACGGAGCCCAGTTCGGCAGGATACGACGTCAAGCCACGTCCTAACGAGCTGTGGGCTGGTCAGTAGGATGACTTCCAAAGTGGCGTAGGATGGCGTTACGATGAGATCGCGTACGCCTACGAATATGATCTTGCATAGATCTCCTTTGTTTCTTGCATCTTCCCTTTGTGTTATGGACGGCTAAATACCCAACGGCACGGCAGGTTTGATTATTCGCGACATGCGTTTGAGATGGCAAGTGGCGTTTGTTTCTTTTCTTTTGTCTTGTTTTCAGGCTTCAGATCAGGAATCCCCACTACGAGGCAGTTTTCGACTCAGTCTAGAGACGTACGCCCTCGCATTAATCGGCCGGGGCATAGACCGCCGGTGCCACTAGTGGAACTTAATAATATCACGGGCCGATACTTCCATCTCACTTGATAGATTCAGCTGAGATGGGGGATGGTCTGTTGGGACTTCGCTTCTTCCTGCCGATTCGAAATAGACTGGTCGGCCTGGCGGTCTTCACGATACTACGCATAAATCGGCATAGGCGGAAAGGAAGGAAGTTGGGGATAAGGATCGGAAAAGATTTGGTCAAGGGACTCTGGAGTAATTGTTTGCTCTTGTAGTGGGTGGTAAATATGTAAAGAAAGACAGGAATCTGCTTGGTGCGACGGATTTCGCTTTAGAAAAGCACAAGTGTACAGTGCGATGGTATGTCGATAAAAAGACTAGTCGCCGTTATTAAGCATCAAGAATGAAATGAAGATTTCGGCAGCGCTTTAAATAGAGAGCATAAGCCTCCTTTGACGCATCGTATGCTTGGAGGTAGTTTACCTCATGGGGTAGTTATACTATATATCGTTTGTTGGTGGCTATGGTTCAAGCTATACGTACTAGACAAATAGTTAATCGATGATACGTATAGGGTTGTAATGGAATTATACATCAATCATAGTTACTCAAGGTTGCCCAGGTGGATGCGCGACTACATAAGATCGAGCACCATACAAATCTTCTCTGTCGTATACTACTCCATGAACGTCGATCCTCGAGGCCGTTTAACACATCTGCCGCACGTGGGTTTTCTTGGCGCAGTACCGTAGTAAGAAAATAAATTCAAAAAGAGAGGATTTGTCCTTTCTCGTACGATTGTGACGAAATTGGCACCGCCGGCTGAGGGCGGTGATGGGCGTGACGGGATCCGGGGGTTTACATAGTGCCCGGGGGCCGGGGGGGAAGCTTTTGGCGATTTTTTGATTTGTGATCATATTTCATATGTATGGGGTAGCTGCATAATATGTAATCCCTCCCCCCTTTTTTTGTTAGAGCTCGGCTCGTTGGTCTACTCTGCATCTGATTTATTGATTATGTGATCTTTAAACTCCCACGAAAAGAAAATTTTGCTGAATTGCTGCTGCTTGATGCGGGAGACGGCGTTTTCTTTCTTCATGCATGTTGGATACATTATTTATTTCTCTGCCTTGCGGTGTCGACTATTCCGCGAAGATGGAAATCCCCAAGGATGTGGTGAAGTCATTGATTGGGCTTCTGCCCCTATTACAACTTTTTTATTTTTTCTCAAAGCGAGACTTCGACCATTCGAAATTCGAGTCCCTTGCTCCTCCTTTCCAGCGGTGGTCCGAGGAGGGAATATCACGTATAGGAACTAGGGGCCTGTCTACAACTCTTCTAGGAGTTCTGCCCTTAGCCTCTGAGATTATTAACGTCGCCCAAGTCCTTGGAATATGGCGAGCATACGAGACTTGCTGTTGCCTGTCGACAACAAGGATGACACAAAGGTGGTAGTGAAAAAGGAGGACGAAGCCGCCGGGAAGACCGATATTATACCCACCGAGACGACGCGGTTCCTTGTGGAATTCATCTTGGATGTGATCTGTCCTTATTGTTACATCGGGTTTAAAAATCTAAAGACTGCTATCGAGACTTATAAAGCCCGTCATCCAAATACAAATTTCGAGATAGTCTGTACTCCATTTCTGCTTCACCCTTTAGCAGCTCGTAGTGGTAAGTAGTACGTTCAACTTTCCAAGTCTCGAACATAGAAAAAAGTATAAAGTTTTGTATACTCCGATGTCGACTGACGGTTGTATACAATACGTCTGTCTAATCTTCCACACATCATGCAACAACTCAACAGATGCTAGAGGGAGGGAGGGAGGAAAAGGAGATATATTCGTTTGACCTTGAACCAAGACACACCCCGGGAAGCCCGTGATCACTAAAATATCGACTACCTAACCAGCTAGCTAACCTAGTCTTACCATAGCATACGATAAATCCGACTACCTAATCGCAGGTACCCGAGGCCCCGCGTATTGGGTCGGCCCCGGAGAGGCAGCCGGTATAAACTTCACCTGGGCCGGGCGCACGGGAAGCACCCGGGACGCGCACAAACTCCTCCGTTTCGCGCTGGAGAGCGCGCCTACAACGACCCGCGGAGCAGCACACAATAGACGGGGGACATCAGCGCCACCATCACCACCGTCATCATCACACGCCGGCACTCGCTGCTCACCAGCATCATCACCGTCCGCCACGAACGGCAACAACAACAACACTCCAGCCCGGGGCCCAGCCCTGCAGCTCCGCCTCCTAGAAGCGCTTTTCCACGCGCACCACGAATCCGACGGCGATATATCGGACCCCTCGTTTCTCGCCGAGACCGCGTCTGCCGCGACGGGATTCGCGACTGCCCAGATGCGTGCCGTTATCGAGGACGCGGGCGAAGTGTGGGGCCGCGCGGTGAGTGCTTTGGTCGCGGAGGTGTCGTCGCCGCGGGGGCTCGCGGTGCGTGCCGTGCCTACGTTTGTGGTCAATGATCATTATGTGATTGGCGGGGTGCAGAGCGTGGGGTTTCTGGTCGATGAGTTTGAGAGGATACGGAGGGGCGGAGGGAGGTAGGTAGAAGGGTACTTAGGGGTCACCACCTCTCCTCTTAGCCCTTTCCACCCTCGAATTAAGGGGAGTCAGTCCGAGACCGCCTAACCTCGAAGTTCAACTAGTCGAAAATAGCTGCAGTTGGAAGTTTGTAAACGGTATTTAGGAAAATGAGATATATTTGGATGTGGCGTTAAAAAGAGTAGCTAGTCGTCCAGGGCCTAAGAGCACGGCGATCTACCTATAGGTATTCCTAACATTGATGAATATAGTCGAAGTCTAACTCTGACACTATGTGTCTATAATGTCTCTTGTTTTCCCTTTTACAGCTCTCCTATTATCGCTATTCTAATAGCAGAAGCATGTGGACTGTACCTTGAATATATAATCTCTGTAGTTCCCACCCAGAAACCTAGGTCTAGTTCGTTCGCATAGAATTATCAGTCGGTGACATAATTGTTATTAGGTAGTATACTATATTTGACCATCTTGGAAGATCTAGACTTCTCTTGACATAAAAGTAAGAGGACCTTAGAGGCTCTACGGTATGTGTAGTAGGAAGACTATTCGCATTATGATAGCCTAGTCGACTACTCCGCAGCCTCATGCCGTCAATTACCGGTACACGATGCCGACCAGACACTCAAAAGTCCCGCTATGGGGAAGGATAATGGGTTATTTGCGGACGTTACATGTATCAACTCAAGGCCAAGGCTAAAGGTTAAAATGAATAATAAATTACTGGATATCAGAAATTGAACTTTATTACAATGCTGTCTCTAAATTTTCCTCGAATAATATCTCAATATTAGCTCGAAACGACTTAACGGCCTTGATATAACTTACCCTTTATTTATCCTCTGATAAAGGTGAGCTGATAGAATATTGGCATTATATGAAATTCCAAACCCCTTCTCGTGTGTAGGGATCTAAGGTATCATCCTCCAAACTCTGGGCATAGAATCTGGGGATACGATGTGACGGTGGATCCGGAACGAGTCCGAAACTAGGACTTCATCCGGGAAACACCTTGTCTACCCAAATGGGATTATTTCTCGACAAGTTAGAAAACTAAACTCTAGGAATATAAGAGTGCTTAGCCTCTCAACCATGAGGTTCGATAGATAGACGATCAACTAACCCCTTACAAGCAAGAAAAGGCTCGAAAAAACATTCATCAAAGATCAAGGATTATGCTCACCAAGTCTCTCCTCTTCGCGGCGCTCCTCAAGGCCGCCGCCGCGACGCCGGTCAATCTTGACAAGCGACAAACCGCTTGCGAGGACATACATTTTTTTATAGCACGGGGATCAACCGAACCATATCCAGGCGCCCAAAAGGACGTCGTTAACAGAGTATGCGAAGGCTTGTCGAGCTGCGGATATGAAGATATCATATATCCCGCCACGTTTGAAGACTATTGCAACTCGGCATATGCAGGAGTCACCAATGGTACTGCACAGATCACAGCGTATGCCGAAAGCTGCCCTGAGGCGAAGTTGGTTGTGACTGGCTATTCCCAGGGAGGGCACGTCGTAGGCGACATACTTGGAGGCGGCGGGGGTCCTTTCCAAGACTGCACGCAGAAAGCGAATACGCCTCTATCACCTGAAACCTCGCCGGGTAATCAGAGTACGCAACCTCACATGCCTAAATTTCGACGGCGTATACTAAACTAGGTTTACTAGTCGTCGCGGTAACTTTCTTTGGCGACGTGCGTCACACAGCGTCTCAGACTTACAATGTGGGAACAGGTGCTGCCGGTAATGGAGTAAGTCGTCTACAAGCGAAAACGCAGAATTATATCTTATAGTTACCTACTAACAGGTAGCCACTTAGATTTGGCCGAGATCAGAGTCAGATCTTGAATCTTTGAACAGGTTTTCAGAGGTAATGCGCTCATGGTGTTTCGTAGATGATCCTGTCTGCGGTGGTGCCGATGGCTCGGATATCAGTGCGCATATTGCGTATTTTAATCAGTCTACTCCCGAAGCTGCGGCGTGGGTGAAAACTAAACTCATTTAGGTATGTATTCTAAAGATAGGTACCTTAGGTAGTGGAATATAGTCGATGTTATTATAAAGAGGACCGGTTTGGAGGTATGAATATGAATGAGATGACAAAATGTTGTATTGCTGAAGTGTTAGTGGGGTTGTTTTTGTAAGTGCGTGCCTGAATTATTTGAATGAGCATCGAGAATTGCATAAATGGCGATAAAGAGCTAGTGTCGGTACTTGTCGTATCGTAAGTGGAAAGTTAGGTGCCTTACGAGGTACGAGGTACCCGACAAATACGTATAGTAGGTACGCGTGGCTTAGCGGTGCCTGCCTTATTTGCAGCTATAGTGTAACGCGGGGCAAATGAAGCTTTTAACTAGGTACCTAGGTACCTAAGTTTACCTGAGACAAGGTAAAAGTATCTGAAGTATCTTACGTAGACCTAATGCTTCTTCCATTTACTATAACTACTTCCTAATCTTCCATAGCTCGACAATAAATCGACAATCTTAGGCAACGCCTTTTACTTATTCATTAGGTACCTTATTACTTACTACCCGACGGTTGCAAACACCCTTTTGGACACACTCTCATATCTATCTGCTCGACGAATCACAGCCTAACCCGCATACTGCTCGCCCACCATGACCACCTACGAAGGTAACTTTTACCCAGTATGGATGGCCAAATGCAAGTCAGCTAAACTAACAATCAACCCACACAGTCGAGCATAATATTAAGGCTGAGGAATATCGGCCCCGTCGGCGGCGCCCGGACATGTCGAGCTTCACCTCGCATTTACATCAGATATCTCCGGACGCGGCGACAAATAATGCACGAAGCCAACGGGAACGAACAGGTCCTACACCCGTGGACACAGCGGCGCTATTCCACCTCTTGCTGGACCAACTTCAGACGCTAGCTACGGACGCCCCGACGGAAGAGAACCGAGACTTTCTCGGGTCCCTGATGTCGGCATTAGAGGACGACATTAGGGCGCCGCCCAAGAAGATCCCCGGAGTGACCCAAGAGTACCTCGACACGTTAGACCGAGTGCCGCGGAAGAGCCTCAAGAAAGACGAGAGCTGCCCCATCTGCGCCGAGCTCTTCGTCGACGATCCTTACCCCTTGGTGGTTGAACTGCCGTGCCATGGGAATCACAAGTTCGATCTAGAGTGTGTTGGGCCGTGGCTACAGAGCAAGGGCACATGTCCTATGTGTAGAGCAGACTTGAACAAGAAGAAGGTCATCGAAATCCCGAAGGATAACGAGGAAGAAGAAGAAGACGATGTTGATGGGTTGTACGGCTAAGCGTTGTAGGCGGGAGTTTTATAGGGGCGAATGGACACGGAGTTTGTGATGATACCCCTTGAAAATTCAATTACAAGCTCTCTATGAGTAACACTGAGAGGTATGGCAAATAGTGTGAAGTTGATATAATTGCAATAGATGTCCACCAGCGACTATAGCCAGCCGCCAAACTCCTTATCTCGAATGCGAATTTGGTGGGAAATGTGTTGGCAAGCTTCCGTCTTTTTTCCCGGGCTTTTCGTCTTTCCCGGGCTTTTCTTCTCTATCAAGCCATGAATACTCATTAGGTCTGCCCTTCTTGGGCGCATCGCCACCGCGGCTTGCCTCCGTTTTCTGCGTCTTCTCCTCCGCCTTGTCTGACTCGCCGCGACTACCTTCGGCATAATCTTTGTTCGCGGGACTACTTTCTAAGGCGTTGCCGTCGTTGCTCTCAGCGCCCGCGGCCTCCACCTCTGTTTCGGGATCCGTCTTGTTCGGGTTGTATGCGGCGTCTTGCTTATCAGCGATCTCCCCGTTTGTGCCGCCCGTCGTGTACTCGTGCGTCCTGGGCTTGAGGGACTCGCGGTCCATGTCATCTTTATAAGGCATACGTAGTGCTGATGATTGATGCATCTGTCTGCTCGCGACTAGACGGTTCGTGGTTGACATGAGAGGAGCTCCCGACCGAGCTCGTAGAGCTGCGCGCATGGTTGTGAAGCTCGACATTGTTTCAACGGGTCGAGTATTAATCCAGGACGAAGTCCGGTGTTTTATGTTACTGTGATAAAAAAATTATTATGAGAAATTGATGAATTTACTCAGTTGCACTTATAATTCTGACGGTTCTACTTCGTATATAACGTAGAGTTTAGATAATCATTATAGTGACGTCACCGAATCGATCAAATGCACCGGGGCATCGCAGATCGGTGCTTCCCTCTTTCCCTCTGGGATGGAAGCTCCACCATATCGGATTCGCAATTCTGCCCATCTTATTAATTCTTATTAATATTGGGTACTGCGAACTTTACAACCTTTTCTCCCATCTATAGCATAGGATGTAATGCACTACCTACTCTATGGATCTGCATAAAGAAGAAAGCCCTTTCGGATGACCGATATGTCTTTCCATTGATGATTTTAAGAAAATGGGTATGATACTCACTAGACTTCGTTGGTACTCGTCGCAGATTCGATAGCTGCTGGTTGAGTGTCCCCGCAACCAAGTATATGGCTATCTAGATCCTAATAAATCCTTGAATCAATACTATTCCCTCCTATCAATATCGGCTTGGTTTATTTTATAAATAAAGCGGTATATTGAATTCTCGCGAAGGGTAATATAAAGGTTGAAATGGCTGGTGAATAATCATGATTCGGATTAAGGATAACAATTAACGAGCCAAACACCGAGGACGATTCAAAAATGATTTAATATAGTAAGCGATTCGCATTCCGGGGTATATAGGTGCTAACCATCCAGAATTATCCGCCCCATTCCTTGTAAGGATATTGGTTATTCCCGCTATCGCTTTACGCAACATATCATCCAAATATGTGACAAGAATCAAAGTCCCTTTCCCAACTATAAAGTACCGCTGTTACGTTCGGAAAAGGCACCACGGCTAGGAGACCTTAAACTAACAACGCGGCAACGACGGCAAGACCGGCGGCGATTTTGCCGTCGGCTGTGAAGATGCCCCCCGCCTGCTGCGATACGGTTGTAGTGACGACGGCGGTAGGAGCAGGGGTGACGGGCGCTTCAGTGTTCGAGTCTACGGTGGTAGATGAGCTGCTCGAAGTCTCCTCACTACTAGTATCGCTGGTAGTGTCGCTACTAGTGTCGCTGCTTGTGCTGGACGAGCTTTCGGGATCGACGGTAAAGGTTGCTGTCGCTGTTGTCGTACGGCTAGTAGTGGAAGTAAAGTCATCATCCGCTGTAGAACTGCTGCTAGAGCTCGGGAAGCTGCTGCTATCGTCATCGCAATCGTCGCCAACATCACAGCAATATCCATCACTGGTACACGTGCCGAAATCGGGACAATAATGGAGTCCGTCACCGCAGCATGTCCCAGTCAAGGGCATGCATAGGCCGTTGCACTCAGTCTCACCGATATCACATGAGGCTTCGCCGTCGCTGGATCCGCTGCATAATTTCCCTTCAGGGCAGCATGCATTAGGGACACAGTAGTAGCCATTGCGGCAGTACTCGTCGCTGTTGTCGTTGCAGCATACAGCGTCGATAGGCATGCATCCATTCTCGCACTGGACGCGGCCTGCACCGCAAGTTGCAAAGACGTTGATGAGCTTGGATTGGGCGAAGCTCTTCGGCAGACCTTCTCGCGCTCGTGGCGTCACGGCCATGGCGGCCGGCGCAATGAATAGAACAAGAGTGAGGGCGTGCATCGTGTGCTTTGATATTTTAGATGGGGTATATACAAACTTGACAGCTGAACACTTGGAGCCTTGGTGGTACGAGGTTGAAGAGGTGCTTGAAGAAAAGGCAAACCCACCACCACGGTGCATGGGCTACCGCGTACCTTTTATCTTATCCCTTCTCGATCTCACCACGCTCAAGACCTGAAGCGGCACAGTATTCTTGCCGTTAAAGCCTCGTCTATCTCAATGGGCTGAAAAGCCAAGCGGCTAGCTTCATTTCTCGGCCAGGGAGCTGCATCTTCAAGGCTATAATACGTATCCGCTCTGTTGCCATGCTTGTCTTAGAGCCCCAATAGCGAGGTATCCTTCCCAATCAGGAGGTTTAGTACCTATGTTTGATTAGACTTGGGCGAATTTACCCCGTGTGACTCGAAAAAGATCAAGTCGGTGAGCTTAATGCGCCAAAGTCCCTCAGACGGGACCATGATGATCATGGATATCCAGTCTATGGTGATTCGGTGGGGAGTATAGGTTAGCGCTATCAGCTCTCGACAAGCACGCTTGGCATCGTCTAGCTCTACCTCTTGATATCCTACATATCAAGCCGCATGTGCGGCGAGGCGAGAAATACCTTCAAGTTGGACTCATTATCTGCCAAAACAAGCGAAAATAGGTTACTCATCAAAATTTATGAAAACGCCACGTCTTAGCTGCGAGCAACACGAAAAAGGACACACGGTAAACACATGAGCAAGTAATGCATCCATCTCCCCATGATTTCTTGGCCTCTTGAGGAGGAGCGAGGAGAAAAAAAAGCCACTATTTGATGCTTTGCAAACCTTAGCCTGGGCTGAATCAAAGCTATTGGTCACTATTCCCGAGCTGAATTAACCCCTGATAATGTACGGTCTGATTTTAGCAATAGTCACATCTTTTCACCAATACTCTTCGTCGTTGAGATATCAAGGGGCAGCTAGCCTTATTAGCGGAGCAAGGGTCCGTTGAGTTGGCCTACAGCCGCAATGCATCAACCTGGTAAAAGAGAGGTGAAAATTGAGCGCCAAGACGTCGCTAGACATTGAAAACTCATCGCGACGTTCTTGTTAGGCTTCACGTGGAGATTAGGCTGAGATGTTTATCTCGGTTGTGTTGATGTGGCGATGCGCTCTTCGCTAAGCGCGCAACTTGGCGTTTTTCGAAGAGGAAATCATTTTTAATTCCAGGTCTAGCGGGAAAGTAAGCGCATATGCTCTCCCTTTAGTCATGAAGTCTCTATCTCATATATCGACACGGCTAGCCTAGGACTTAAATAATTCAGCGGTGATGAAGAACCTAAGTGGCTAATAGCATCGAATACTTGGGGTGCCGAAGGTATCCTATTGTCTTTCATATACAACAGTCTCGACACTATTCAACTATAGAGATATCCGGAACGACCTAGTTGAGATATCGAGCCCTCCGCGGGTAAGGACGCCTAGGGTCCTAGGAAGACCCCATCGGGTATGGTATACTCTTTATGTTGCGTTGATCATATGCATATGATAGAAAATCCATAGCCGTCCGACTCCCGGTCACTCGGAGAGTCGTTTATGTCGACCACAAACTTCAAATTTAAGCCCCGATTCTGAGGAGCCGTGTCATGGGTGTTTCTAGGGATAACTAAATGTAAAATCTAGTGTTTGGACTATGATGAGACATCGACGGGTGTTGCACTGACGAAGACAGGGTGTCAGATAAACTATATCTTTGATGTCAACTTACTACGGACCATCAGATCTCAAATGGATGGGACAGACTCAAGTCTTTGAACTTTAATAGCAGGACAAGGGCTTGTTGCCTCCGAGGTTCTTCAAGGATCGTAATTTGCTGTGCGCTATGCTAGTAAGTACAACCCCGGGTTTGCCTGTGCTTCGTGGGACTATTCATAACTGAGGCCCAACAGCCACCCCAACACCAAAACCACCTGCGAGACATTCCGAAAAGGGCAATTACTAAGTTGCAGAAATGTCGGCGTGGATATCCCTAAGCAGGTGAGTGCATCTTCGTTGGATTGGTATGTATCTGGAAGGTAGGATTTTGAGGCGGAAGTACTGTAATTTTGGTAAAGGCTTGGTCCCCGACGCAGGTAGGAGCATCAGATAAACCCCCGTTTACGTATTCGCCGTCTGGATCTAGTGTTTTGCTTGGTCGTTGTCAGTACACTTGCTCAGTATCGTTCAGCAACCATCAGCACCCCCGTCATCTACACGGTCACAATAATAGTCACAATTTCACATAAGTCAACGACACGAAGACCAACCCGAGCAAAAAACGCCGCTTCATAACTTAACGCTTAACCTATTGGGCCCAACAGAATCCATACGCATGCGCTTATACGCCATGTTTAATCGCCACCAACGACCGTGAGACTGAACTCAAAGTCAAACTCTGGACATTAATATGGCTCGTAAGCAATGCTTCCTGCACGCGGGTATATTAACCCGAAATTTTCTCCCAAATAAATAAATAAAAAGGAATACAATCGCCTTTGGTCCATCAACGCATCGCATAACTCGAATCAAAAATCAACGCCGTGCCGTACCTTAAATATAGTACATGGTGTTTTCTAGGTTTCGGTGGATATCTGGTGCCACCACTGTGGTCTGGGTGCTGGACGTGGACTGCGTCTCGGCGCGCTCGAAGTAATCATCGAGGTATAATCGTTGTCGAGTACACACGATGTCGGCGTAGTATGCTGGCGGACAGATACTAACGGCCTTGGTTGCTCGGCCGAAGAGGTAGCACATCTCGTGCGTCAAGGCCTCGAGGCAGTTGGCTGCTTCCGATCCGAGGGCCGAGCGGAAGACTTCGTCTAGCAGAACAGTGTAATGGGCTGGCCTGGCTGTACCTATATGTCGTACAAGAGTTAGCGGGATGTGTGGTGGTGTTAGAGAGTATGGGATAATTAATTACCTTGCAGGGCCTGGTGGGCGGTTAGGAAGAAGTCCCATACTGTAGCCTGAGTGACTCCTCGGTCTACTACTGTCCCGCTCTTGATGTTCCGGGACCTTGTCATATGCTCGGGATCGGTAGGGTAGAAACGCGTATGGTGTCTCTTTACCGATACTACGATAGATATCTTTGGTGGCTGATTTGCTGGGTATTTCAGCTTGCAGGCTTCTCGGATATATGGAAGCTCCTTATCTAAGACCTGTGTGAACTGGCCTTCGGACACACCATCTCTGAATATGATAATGTTCTGCGGCAAGGACTTGTTGTGAGACCTCCATAATTCCAGACGCGAAGCAAACTTCTCCTTCAATGTTTCGTTGAGCATCTCGACCTTGCCTGTCTGGGACCAAGCCGCAGCTGGCCACTGGCCTAAGTCCCGATCGATACTCGATACCATTCCAACCAAGCTCGGAAGGCCATCGGAGCCGCCTGCTAGGTTCGTCGGATGGGTAACATCATACCCGAGAACCATTGTCTTGCCGTCTTTAATAATGGTTATGTCGTCCTTCAGCTTGTGGTTGATGCCGCCCATCTTCAAGTTGACCTTTAGACCGACGTTCGCGAAATATTGCGGGCTACACTTAATAATATTGGATCGAAGCACACACACGGTGTGGTACCCGAATTCAACATCTCCCAATAGCTTTACGACCTTGTATATATCCTTGTCGGTCTTCTTGCCGGGGAGGACGACGAACACGAACTGAGGTGCATCCTTCCGGAACTGGTTAAATCTCTCCCTCAAGCGAACAATAGGGGGTTCGTTTCTCGAACAGACAACCGTATTATTCGACGACGGCAATGGCTTGGGGTTTATATTGATACCCGTCTTTATCATGAACTGAACAAAGGCCTGCATGGCATTACGAAGGTCGTCCGGAGTGCTATTCTGGAAGAAGTCGACGTTAATCCAAGTCCACTTGGAAATTGGTCGACCGGGTTTGACGACTTTGATATTCTGCATATTCCAGCTGCCTTCATTAACAAAGGTAGTTTGCGGCCTGTTCTGGAGGTTCAGATAGGCAATATTAGGTGCTGTTAGCTCGCGTCCCGTCACTGTCAGCAGCTCCTTGCCAGCGGTAACGTTGAAATCCGTCTGTATAATGATCAGCAAGGTTCATATAGGATCGGATATAAAGATAAGCACCTACAAGCGCCTTGTTGCCATCCAGTCCTAAGCACTTACGACCCTCGTTCATGATCGAGGTCGCATTGGCGAAGGGCGACCGACAAGCAAACAGAATCATACTAGCCGTTTCATCACCCGTTGTCTTGCGCTTGAGAGGCTGCCCCGGTATAATTTCGACCAACTCCGCCGGCATGTAGATTGGCCTCGTTGTGCCAAATTTGATGGCAGGCAGGTTGGGGTCTACTTTGAAGCCATATTCTGTGCAATGAGATTAGCATTGGGCTCGACTGAAAAGAATACAATACCAACTTTTGAGATAATAATCTGCAACCGTGCAGTAGGCATTTTCCTTCAGGCCCTGGGGAACGGAACCTGAGAGGAAAAAGGATACCTCTGTAGGTCCGCCACCAGCGCGCTTCACAAGCGGCTGATTCTTCTGACCCTTGCCATCGTTGGGCGTAGCAAGGCCAGCGATCTGCTTCCTTATTATCTTCTCCCCTGATTTCTGACCCCCTTTCGAGCCCGGAACTGTTTTTTCAGGAAGGATTCTACAGTTACAGCGTAGGCCCGCTAAGAACTTGTTAATCTGGTATGGGGGGGCATTGGTACCATAACTCTTTATCAAAGCAGCTACGTT
Organism: Daldinia vernicosa; assembly: GCF_022497035.1. Taxonomy (NCBI): domain Eukaryota; kingdom Fungi; phylum Ascomycota; class Sordariomycetes; order Xylariales; family Hypoxylaceae; genus Daldinia; species Daldinia vernicosa. The sequence goes on from NW_025953934.1 coordinate 112,359, forward strand.
TCCGCTCGTACGGAATACGCCGTGGGACACATTGGCATTCAGAAGGATACGGCCTGTGGTTAGTCGAGCGCTTTGGAAGTATCCTCGAATGACAGTGTTGTTGTCTGGGTAGCCCAACTGATGAATCTCCGATGGGAGATCAAGGGGGAAATGTCGGCTTTGGCCCACAGACGCAATTTGATCGTTGGAGCGAGCCCGATACCCAGTTATTATGGTCATAGCATCGATGGCCTCTATGAACTTCGGGAACGATGTGTCTCCAGTAGGGTCCCGCATGGATTGGGCATACGCCCTGAACTTATCCATGTCAATGTCGGGTGCGTTGGAAAACTTGACGTCGTAAACATCATTCTTGCCTTCGTCGGTATACGGAATCTTGACTACTTGATCCTTTGGAAGCGGTAGCGGTTTGAGGGTAATAACTTGACTCTTAAACTCGGTTGCATAGGGAATTCCTTTAGCAATCTGATCAAGAGCGGACTTGACGACAGCTTGGAGCTTCATCCCTTTCGCAACCATTGGGCCGTTATCCTTCTTACCTGATTTCTTCCCGCCTGGTTTCGCTTCCGATGAGCCCTCGCCCTTCTTGGGGTTACTTTCCTTGTCTAATGTCACTTCTAAACTGTATTTATAGAGTGACGGCGTCTTTTTGACGTCTAATGCAAAATAGTTGGTCCAAAGGGTAACTTCTTTGCCCTTGGTACCAAAAGCCGGTCGGAGAGGCATCCATTCTTCTGCAGAAGGCTTTGAGCCCTTGCTAGATGATAACTTCAAGGCTGACATTTTAGCCGCCATTCCAAAGTCATCGAGGATCTTGTTCTCAAGCTGAGTAATGCTTTGGTCTGGGCGAGGTGCACCATTCGGTCTATAATTGCGTTAGCATCAAAGCATAGGAAGACTGAGCCGAAACATACTTATACACTTCGCTCTCACCAACAAATCCGCCTCGACCTCCTCGGCCACCTCGCCCTCCTCGTCCGCCACGGAAATCACCGCCACCTCGTCCACCGCCGCGAAAGTCTCCTCCGCCTCGACCTCCGCGATAATCACCACCGCCGCGTCCGCCGCCACGGAGGTTACCTCCCTGGTCAAACCCAGAAAAGGTGGCACTCCCACCACCACGTCCACGGAGGCTACCTCGTCCTCCACCACGGTGGTCTCCACGGCCACGATTGCCTCTACCGCGGTCTGCCATATTGGCTATTGCAGTAGGATTGAGAAAGAGTGACTAGGAGAAGCTATGCTTAAGGTATGTAACTAAACTCAGGAGATACGAAGCTCGGGAATGGGTTAAACGCTAAAGCAGTTCCCGGAGGCAGTCAAATAACGACAATTGATGGCTATGAAGGTAGTTATAGAGTTAGATTGGCTCTAGCGACAGTAGATGGAGTTAAGAAATATTCTCACCTGAAAGGACGTAGAGGCACGCTGGGTCATAGACAACACAGATGTCTAGTTGATACGCGTTAGTGTATATCTGTAAGAATATGAGATGCTGATTTTACCTAAACAGGTCATGAGTGTGATAGAAGGGGATTAAGGCACATGAACAGGATGTAAAGTGATATAGAGAAGTATGCGTACCTTGGTGCAGCGAGAAGACGACACCCTTTCTATGGCGTGATTGTCACCAGGGCAAGTAAGGTAGAAGAAGAGTTTGATTGTGAAAAGTGTTTGGTTGTGTTTGATGTTGAAATAACAAAAGCTGGGGAGTTGCTGGGGAGTTGCTGGGGAGTTGTAGGGGTCCCGGAACTAAAGCAGGGACGATTGCGATTAGAGATGAGATCGACCTTTACCTGCTAGGTATACTGCTAGGTATACCGCTGTAGGGTGAAGCAAAGCAAGCTCTACCTCTATCTGATGGCTCCAGGCTAATCGGTCAAGCTCCAATATGGGGCGATATGAGTAGCGTCTAGCTCTGATAGACAGTCCTAGAAAGCACTATAAACAAAGAAGAGAAGGAATTAATCCTCTAAGGGGTACCTTTTCTATAGGGCTAGAGGAGAGGAGAAGGAGGAGTCTACTATATAAGGTAGTGACTTAGGCCGAAAATCACAAAGACGAAATCTAAGGGAAAGCGTCATAGAATGTTGGAAAGGCAACTGTAAAATACATTTGTAAAGCCCACCTTGTTAGCTTGCCAACACTAAGGGGCCCATTAAAGATATGTACATGTATGTGTGTGCATATAAGTGTGCATATAAGTCACTTACAGGGCTCACGTAAAATCGAAGTTGTCACACAGGATACATGTTACCACCGTACCAGAAGAACAGGTACAATACATCCATATGTACAGTTTCTAACCTAACAAGTTAATTTCTTCTATAAAATGAAATTTCCCTTGTCAAACGGTTACTCTTTCCTCGAGATTCTTTTCCTTTCCCCCTAAAAGCGGTGTATAGTCGGTTTGTTCATATATTAATTACCTTCCGTATAGTAATTATACGTTCCAACTACGGGTTTATACATACAATACGCATTAGATAGGTAGATTACGGTACTTGGCATCTAGATAGTGAACCCCCGGTCAGGCAGTTAAACCGTTTAAGACCCAATTTGGCGTTTTCGAGGACCCGCGCACACGGATCAGAGCTGCAAGCTACCCCTGTCTGAACCTATCCCCCCTGTCTTTTCTTGCCCTACAACTGTGCGTCTTGCATAAACAAAATGTCACCCGCACGAAAGAAAAATGTAAAATATTTGTTAAAATATCAAACACTTGCACATATGTCCCTTTAACCATCTCATGAGATGGGACTACTATACGGATCGGATAGCATAGGGGTATTTACATATAATAGATTAAAAAACAAAATTTAGAGCAGATGATGGCGGGCATCCTTGTCTATTCCCTGTCTTCACCGCTAAACTACATATCTTGGTTTACTTTTCTAAACAGGGATTGCTATGAGGTAGGTAGGTACCCAGATATGATTCGGTTAAGAGAATAACAGGAATGTTGTCCGAAGCCCTATCACAGTAACCAGTCACCATCTTCACTTATTGGTTAACGCTGGTGGATACGAAAAAGCATACAGCATACAGCTTTAGCAATTAGCTGCCCTCTGAGGTGCTTCAAAAATGATATGTCTCTTTGACAGCAAAACTTGTCAGCCCACTATTGCTGTAACTGTAAGCCATAGGCATCCAAAAGTCAACCAGCTTACGAGTCACTCTGGCTGGCCTTTAGAAGAGTCATATTTACCCTACCAGCCTACATACCTAGGTATATGCAAGCCGAGGCGACCCAATCAGCGATCCTAGATCTGCCCTCTATGTATATATTAACAGTATGTCGATAGTAACCCCCGAGTCGTCGCCTTGTTTCCTTGGCAAACCACAGCACCTTGGCACCTTAACCTACAACTTGTCAACTACTACGTAATAACTAGCAAACGGGCTTCAGCCTCATCGGACCACCATGCGAACCGAAGCAACCGCGCCACTCCTTCTTTTGCAGCACGCCGACCTGCATATTGCGCCTCAATATGTAAACGTCTTATTGGAGGGTGAGAATTGGGCCTCACAACATGTCTATGTATTAACCTCGCTAGAGAGTCTGACACGTAGACTCCTTAGGCCCAAGTTGCCCCCCGACCTTCCCCACAACCATTGAGGAATTGGAATCCTACGCCCGTGATCAGAAGTGGTTACGGGACAACGTCAGTTTGAGGCCGTTATACAATCCAGGACTAACTACCTAATCTGCTAATCCCCATGGGGATACTAGTACTACCGGACCGATCCGCTACCCATGCTGCTGCCTTCGTCTCCATAGTCCCCCAAACCATGGAGTTGATGCCGCGGAGACGCTTACTCGCAGTCGGCTCAGATTCCCTCCGGGATTTGGATACGGGCTTGTTCGCTCGGGTTGAGGTGATATTAGAGATTGCGGTCCGTTTGCACGGCCTCATTCAACCAGATAGATCGGCATAGCCCCATTAATTCCGAAATTACTATGCTGTCATGCAGTGCTGCCAACCCCTGCGATAAGTATCGCATCAATCCCGCTGCGAACGGACGTCACTGGCCCTCGTCTAGACCTCGAGCCGGGTCCTTACAACCAACGTGACTCATAGGATACACGACATCTTATAAAGAGACCGTTTTGTCTCAATCATTGGGCAGCTTATCTTCTGCCGAGAAAGATGGGCGGTCAGGGTAAAGAGAGGTTGTGCGACATATACATAAGCCGAGCATATTCTTGCGTAATAGCCCTTGATCAAAAATCAGCTATAGAGCGATGACGATAGAACGGTACGGGATTCATGTGTAGAATATATATCTACCTCATAAACGGGTTGAATGAAGCCATTCCCACTTACCCCTTACTAAGTTCCTTAACCATTGAAACCCTTAGAAAAATGGGCTCCCGGCTATGTCAGTAGTCCAGTGTAATATGTATTCAAGGTATCTATAAGTTACCAGCGCAATAGCTTAATTACTCATGTTCTAACTATTGCTCATATCTTTACATCAAGATTTTTCACCTTGACAAATCGGTAGTTACCACCAGACCACCTGACTACGTATTTACGGCTTGCCTAAGTTGAATCAGAGGAGGAAGCTACGCAGAGCTAGAAAGAAGTCCTCTCACATATACCATAGCAGTCGGTTGGCTCAAGCTAGATTATATCGATCTTAAAGTTCTATGATAGATGAAAATAGTTAACTAATTCTTTACATTTTCTATATTCACTGGAGAAAATCTATAGCCAGGGCTATTTAGGATGTTATCATGGTACAACAATATTGAAGTATCTATGAGTTGGACAAATATGAATCATGGCTTAGCTGTGCTGCACTATATACCTGCCTCAATAGTTGCATTCCTACTCGTACCTATCATTCCAAAACCATGCTCATTTAGCAAAAGGGAAAGATAACGCCCTGTTCTTGATTGTAATTTATACGTGCTTAGCACCATATAAACTCATACCTTGTTACGGGCCATACTCAGAAGTTGAAAAGGTGGCTTGTCGATTATTACGGCAATTGACCAATCTAGTAACTGTACAGGATCATACACGGAAGGTAGATCAGAGTTAAATCACCTTTTGTATCGAATAAGAATTACGTATCAGATGCAATAAGTAGATTATAGCCTTTTAAAGACTTAGCCACTCATTAACTTCTCTCCCGCGAAATCTGCTAGAGTGGAAAGATTTTTGTCAGGGCTCATGATATCAAGAAATGGTACGTCGACCTTGAAAGCAGTCCAAAACCAAGTTCGAAACTCTGATGCAATCATGCTGTCTACGCCAAATCGTGCCAGCGGCTTGTTATCGTCTATTTGGTCAACAGGATTAAGGATCAGACTGCAGAAACGCTTCCTGATAAGCCTCAACATGGCGACTTGCAATGAACCAGCATCCCCTTCGGATGCGAGGAGCCCAATAGCGTGAGCTGGAACGCCTCGAAGCCACTCCGCGGTGGCAATACGTGCGGCTCCTTTCTCATTTATTCCTGATTTTTCCTTCTCAACATCTAGCTCGGATGCCAGTGCGGCGGCTAAAATGGCTAACCGTGGGTCATGTGCGGAACTAAAGGTCATATCGAAGCCTCGATTTACCAGCTGGAGAAACCCAAGAGGTTCCAGGCCAGTGAGTATATGTGCTGACGCTAGGTCATCATTCTCTTTAGCATTAAATATCTCTGCGTCACTGGCAAGCGCGAGGTCGATGACCTGTAGGAATTCCGCCTCCTTTAAGGGCTGTATACCTTTTCGAAGGAGCAGCGCCTCTATCTCGGGATTTTCATGCAGATATCCTACTTCAGAGATCATACCGAGGCCGACCGAAACCGCTGGCTTGCCCTGGGAACGACGCCAGCGAGCAAAGACGTCGAGGAAGCTGTTCGCTGCGCAGTAGTTACTCTCGGTTGCTGTGCCCACACTACCCGAAAGTGAAGAAGTAAGTAGGAAAAAGTCAAGTTTTTTATCATGACCCTCGAGCGCCTTGTGTAAGTTCCAGGCGCCTTTCCACTTGGGCTGTATAGCAGTCTGCCAGTTTTCAGCTGTCATTCGAGCGAACAAGCTTTCGTGAAGCCCCATGGCGGCGTGTACGACCCCCCCAATGCTCTTCTCAGTGCTGAGGCATGCGGAGACGGCTAAATCCACGTCGAAGCGGCTGGCAACGTCGCCTCGAACTACTTTAACGTCAACTCCAGCCTCTTCAAGACGAGAGACGAGTTGTTTTGCATATGGCTTATCGCAGGCCGACCTGCCCAGGAAGACGAAACTGCGCGCTCCTCGTGACACCATCCAGCGACTCAGGCTTCGACCGAGCCCCCCAAGGCAGCCTACTAGTAAATATACCTTTTGTGGGTCGAACAGCGTAAGATACCGCGAAGGCGCAAGCTAGAGTACTTGTCAGCACATAAGGTCTTAAATAACGGGCGATATGATAATTTTAGAATGACATACAAGAATTCTGCTGTCTTCTTTTTCCAGCGAGATAACAACTTTACCTAGCCGGTCTTCGGAAGAGAAGTGGCGATATGCCTCTACAATTCTGTCGGCAGCAAACGTTGTTATGGGCGGTGGCTTTATATGACCCGAGCGATATAGGTTCAAGATGTCTTCCAGTAAACTAGTAGACACCACATCAGTTTCTGTTGCTTTTTACGATTGATTGTGTACCTTGCTTCTGTAGGGCATACCTTGAAAACGTGTTGTCGCTATAATCTACTTGTTGATAGTATAAATCACTAAAGTCGAACGCCGTAAATGTCGCGTTTCGGAGGAAGATATGCATGTCTAGCTTGCCGATATCAAGAAGATCTCGTTTGCCAATCTCGACGAAGCGACCAAACGGCGCTACGCATTCCCAACTTGCGCGTAAGAGGTCACCAATTAGAAAGTTCACAACGACGTTGACACCATGCCCCCTCGTAGCAGACATTAAGTCCGTAGCGAAAGAGGCATTGCGAGAATGGAAGATATTCCCTTCTGGAATATCTAGTTCGTCCGCTATGAATCTCTTTTTTGCTTGTGACCCAGCTGTAGTATAGATATTGGTGGTCGTGCCGAGGATGTGCTTCGCAATCGTGATAGCAGCAAAGCCGAATGCGCCCGCGCCGCCTTGTATTAATATTGACTCGCCGGTACGCAAGTGGGCACGATGGACCAGGGCGTAAAGCGCGGTACCGTATATCGTGGGAAAGGTGGCCATGGTAGTATACTGCTCCCCCGGCAACATTTTATGAGCAGCCCAGACAGGCACTCGTTGAGAAGTGGCGAAGTGACACGGCATGCCAACGACAACGTCGTCGCCGGGCTGCAAGTGTGTGATATCAAGTCCTACCGCCGTCACTACGCCACTAAACTCTAGGGCCGTTGTCGCATTCCGTGTTTCCACTCGGCCCTTCAGCGCATAGACGTCTTTGGCATTAAGACTGACCGCCCTAACGAGTACGTCGATGAAACCATTTGGTGTGGATGAGACTGGTTCCCGTATCTGTTCAAAGTGAAGGGTGTCACCCCCGCCGGAAGTCCCGACCGCGAGCCTGGCAGGGTGAGCTGTAGATAATTTAGCTTTCGCAGCAGCCCCCTGTTTCTCGAAGCGGCGGCGGAAAAGGGAATTAATCGTGAAGTCGGGACCAAAGCGGCTGATATGAAGAAGCCCATTTTTCTGGATATACTCTTTGTCTTCTCCCGCGCCATTGTTATGATAGTATGACTTCAACACTATCATAATATTCTGGTACGTTATAGGTTTGCAGTCAACAATAGGGCCGACATCTATGACAACAAAATTAAGGGATGGCTGTTCTAATATCAGTCCACGGGAGAGCCCATTTGAGAGAGTAAGATCAGGATTTAACTCGTTTCCCGATACGTTTGCGCCCGTAAGCCAGAGGATGGTCGTTATTGTATTGGTAATGATACGCAGACAGTCCATATCGTACTGATTCATGGACGCTAGAAACTCATGCTCTAGTTCAAGTAGGGATACGCATATCATCTGCGGGCAAAGCTGAACGCCATTAATTTCAGAAATGGAAACGACCTGAACATTATTGATATTCTCTTCTTGATGAAAGTGCGTTCGTAAGGCTTCAGCGAAGCTTGTTACGGCCAAGGACGGATTATGGACCTGGGAAAAATTAGCTGATGATCTAAGAGACGCGCACTTTTTATTCATTACCACGATGATCACATCACAATTTTTAATTATGATATTTTCCTCGGCTGATGGACGCGAAGCTAGGATAACTTTGCTTCCAGGGAGCTCGGTTACGGTGAACTGGCTTCGTCGAAGTGCCTCGGCAGCGACAGCTGTTCTCCGGGTGATGACGATGCCCTGCTGAGCAACTAAGGAATAGAGTGTTTCTACTGAATCCCAGATGGTTTGAGAGGCGTGGATGAAAAGTAGGTCAAAAGGGGGTTCAAGACTACATTTGTCTCCGTCTTCGCTGTCCAGCTGGATCACACCGGTCTCATCCAGCTTGCCAGGTTGCCATGACTTGCAACGTCGAAACCCAGTCCCATTATCAAGGAGTTCTAGTAGTTTCTTTGCCTTGCACTGACAGCCACTTCCGAGTTCTAGAACCCGCATACGCGGATTTTGGTGTCCCGCAAGGTCCACCAAAGCGCCCATGGCGGTTAGACGTTCATCGTCAGCGAGTTCCATATCCTGGTCTTGACACCGAGCAATGAATTCCAAAATATATCTATCCAGCTGCTGTGTTATTCCCGCATGTAAATGTCGGATGTCAGGCTTCCATCGAACCCGGAGACATGGTTGACGTGGAAGAGGAGATTCTTGAACGATGCTAGTCTTATATTTAGCCACACGTACGCCTTGTAAGTGGACAATTGGTGTTGGAGTGGCATCTGTAGACCGGAGGGTTGAAGTCATTCTCCGCGTCGAGGGCCCTGTCTTGGTCGATGTGGCTTGGACTAGGCCAAACGCTTCTTGATCATTTGGGGCCGACACGTGGATGTAGCATTCGTCGATGAAGACCGGCAGGTAAACATGGGTTTCACTCACATCTCCTGCTGCCGCGCCCATGATAGCTACTTGGATGCATGCGTCAATAGTGATTGGATGAATGGGGTAATGTGTACCGTTTAACTCCCTTGATACATCCGGCACAAGACGGGTAGTACACATGGCTTCACAGCGAGATCGACTACCGTCAGTGCGCAATTTCATCACGGACCGAAAACTAGATCCAAACCGAAGGCCTTCACTGGCGAACCTATCGTACCAGATTCCCATATTCGGCCATTCCTCAAAGTTATTCACATCAGTAACCGTGACGGTCTTGGCAAGCGATATGCACTCTGGGTTGTCCATGATTCGGATGTCGCCAGAGCAATGCACCGTGGCCTGACCAGCCACGAAGGACGAGATAGAGAACTTATACCAGTCTTCTGATACAGTGGTTCTGGAGAGCTCCCGGAACGTCAAGGACGTGTGAAGTTCTACCTCGTCCTTAGCTTCGTCATCGGGAATAATAAGTGCAGTACCAATATTAACGTGGCGGAAAATGACTGCGGATGCTGTTCTTGAAAGCGTTTCCCGGGTTTGGGAAAGCGCCTCAATTGCTATAGCCAAATAGCAAGAGGCTGGGAAAACAATCTGGCTCTCTAACTTGTGGTCACGCACCCACGGAATCTCGTTTAGGTTAAGCACGTTTCTCCATGTCCAGTCGATGCCATTCCCAGCAACCTGCCGAGAACCAAGCAGCTCATGCCGCGGATACCGCCGATTACGAAGCTCAATACTGGCGCGTGGCTCTTGCCAAAGTAGACCAGCAGAGTAGTCCCAAGGATATGGTGGGAGGTTGCGAATAGAAGCTGAATTGGGCAATGAGTTCACATTCTGCCAGCGTAGGGTTTGGTGAAATATGAAGAGGATACCGGCTAGCCGTTTCATACAGAGGTCGGCATCTTGGTTTCTGATGAGCGTACAGGAATACGGCACTAAGAAATGATCCCGTTTAAGATGAGAGCATATCTGCTGTATCGGCCCTTTTAGTGCTGGGTTCGGTCCTATCTCAACCAGGTGCACCCTCTTTCTGCTTCTCAGGAGCGTGCTTAGCGCAAGAGAAAACTGAACAGGCTTTTCGAGATTGTCTCGCCAGTAACGTTCTGAGACGGAGCCTTGGGTGAGGATCGAGGCTTCACCCTTATCATTGGTGTTTACCGAGGAATACATCTCCACGTCCGGGATTTTGATTTGATTGCTATCTTCGCACACAGGGTCGAGAAATAGAGCGAGTAATGTTTCGTACAACGCGCCTACTTCTTTCATCATGAAAGAGTGGTAGGCTCGCTCCCCAGTACGGATCTTGCGAGCAAATTTTCCCTGCCGCTGTATTTCGACCATGATATGTTCGATGCCATCTACTGAGCCACTCAGAGTTACACTTTCGGTCGAGTTAATACAAGCAACTGATACCTCACTATCAAGTTTGGCTTGCTGGATTAGATTTTTGGCCAAATCGGCATCAATCCCAGCCGCTAACATAGCACCTTTGCCTGTCAACTGGCTCACTACATATCCACGAAAGTAGGCTGTTAGGATAGCCTGCTTGGCACTTATTAGACCAGCGGCATACGCGGCAGCGATCTCGCCAGATGAGTGGCCAACCACCGCGCAAGGAGTGATACCCCAGCTATGAAGCAAGTCAACAAGAGCAATTTGAATAGCCGTGCATATTGGTTGGCTTCGATTAGCCTGATGAATCTGACTGTTTTCGAGTGGGTCGAGAATGGCGTTCTCCAAAGTCCAACCAGGGATATATTCAGGAGGTAAAAATTGCAAGACGCGATCTAGACTGCGTATGGATGTAACGAAACATTCATTCTGGAGAAGAAGCTCCTTGCCCATGGCTGCGTATTGGGCACCCTGGCCTGTAAACACGAATGCGACAGGCAAGCTAATATCCATAGCTTGAGCGTTGTTCAAGCCCATGTCTAGGTCTAATATGTCTGGTTTCTTCCCGGGGCTACTAGATCTGATAAATAAGACATCTCTAGTGCTGAAGTGGGAGGTACGTCGAGTTAAAGTGTGAGCCAGCCCCTTGAGGGTGTCTGTATCACTGCCTTGGACCGCTTGCCGGACATGGCTCATACGTGTCTTCAATGATCCTAAAGAGGCAGCAGATACAGGCAGCACAAGAATCTTATCATACTTATTAGGAAGAGCCGTTTCTGTTGCATTCTGGTCTTCACGTCCCAGGTAGCTGTTAGCACACTCGAGGATAGCGTGGGCATTGCCACCGCCGTACCCAAAGGCGTTGATACTCGCCCTGCGAAGTTCTCGTGGCCAATCCTCGATCTCCGTAGCAACACTCATGTTTAGGCTGTTTAGTCTAACTACAAGCCGCCGTTAGCCAATTCAAGCGTCTAAGAATAACTGTCTGAGTTAATGAAAACAAGCTCACGCTTCGGGTTCAGATTATTCACGCCGTATGTGGGTGGTATCTTGGCATATTCAAGCGCTAAGGCTACTTTGATCAGTGCTGTTAGGCCGCTGGCCGCTTCGCTATGACCAAGGCCAGGCTTTGACTGTTTGTATATCACACTGGTTAATGTTATATCTCGGAGCATCATTACTATTGCACAGTCAATGGTAACTTACAGATCCTATCAGTAACGGTCTAGTCCTTTTCAAACTTGTGAAACAACGACCAAGAGCATCGACCTCGATGGGATCACCGACTGGCGTTCCTGTTCCGTGGCACTCAACGTAGTCACTGTCGGCGAAATCCAGGCTAGCCTTCGAGTAAGCCTTCCGGATCACAGTTTCTTGCATATCGGCGCTAGGTTGTGTGATACCAGGAGTCTTCCCATTTCTGAGTGCATGCGGTGCAGATTTAGTCGTCGTGGGAGCAAGCAAGGGTAAGGGATTAAAGCTTACGCATTAACAGCCGTACCACGAACGACAGCCCAGATCTTATCGCCGTCCTTGATAGCGCGTGACAGCCGCTTGAGGTAGATAGCATTCATGCCCTCAGCGCGTCCATAGCCGTCGGCGACAGCGTCAAAGGTATGGCAAGTCGAGGTAGGTGAAAGAACACCACTCTTAGCGGCAGCTACACATTGCTCTGGAGACATGATCAAGTTGACAGCTGCAACGATTGCAGCATCGCAGTCATCAGCCTCCAGCGCGGTCACGGCACTATGTAGTGCATAGAGAGATGAGGAGCATGCCGTATCAAGAGTAAAACTTGTTATTACGGAGTATTAGCTTCCCTTAACTTATTGTCGAATAAAGATACTGATATAGAGGGCCTAAAAGTAGGTAGCATCGATATGAGAGGTACTCACCTGGGTCCCTGGAGGTTGAACACATGACTGATGCGGTTCGCCAGGATGGTAGTCCCGCATCCTGTGGCCGAAAAGCGATGAATCGCGTCCATGTCCCGAGATTGCATCGTCTGGTGATCCAAGGTAAAGTTTCCGACAAAGACGCCGGTGTTCGTACCTGAGATTTGGTTTAGAGAGGTGCCAGCATGTTCCAAGCACTCGAACACGATTTCAAGCAATTTACGCTGCTGCGGATCCATTGAAGCGGCCTCTAGGTTGTGAATACCGAAGAAGGCGTTGTCAAAAAGACGTACATCTTCGTCAATAAAGTAGCCGCCATCTACGTCCATCAATCCCGCGTGGGCACTAGATCCGCCATCCGGATGATAAAACCCGTCCTTGTTGAAGCGCTTGGCCGGCACCGAGCCCTGCGCACACCCCTTACGCATCAGGAATTCCCAAAATTCGGAGGGTGACTTAATTCCACCTGGTAGCCGGCATGCTTTATAATAAGAAATATTAGCAAGAAAAGTCTTAGAAATTGGCAACAATATCAGGTCCGCGCACTTACCCATGCCGACTATACACGGAGGATCACGGTCAACGGTTCGGTCTCCGCCACCGGTCTCGGTGCTACACATGAGGAAAGACTCGGAAGATTCGGACATGTTAGTACTTTTGCCACTTGATGTTATGATCTATTATGAAAGGGGTTTCCTTTCCAAGCTAACACTGAGGCGTCTCGTCGTAGTTTAGTTTATCCAATTCTCCGGGATGTGTGTACTACGAGATTGTCTTTATAGCTTTATTATTTACTCTCGTCCTACTCTTAAACTATTAACTCATCGATTAACCTAACACTCCTACAAATAGAGCTACCGTAAATTAGATAGCAACAGGATGCGGCTAAGGTATTGTTTTGGGGTCCATTATTGCCTTTGCAGTCACCATACTTGATAGCTCCAATACATATTACCTCCTAACTACCTAGGTACTCTATATATCAGGTATTTTGTACTTTAGGGGTACGTGCTAAAGAGGCGTAAAATTATGCATACTCGGTCATGTATATGCGCATGTGTGATACCGCATAGAGTTGTCCTACATTGCTGCACCCGAAGATGTGAGTGGCTAGAAGCGCTCGGTGCTTTTCTCGGCACATGGCGGTGGTGCATAACGATGCTTTACAGGCTGGTTTGTTATCTACAATAACGCGGCCTTAGCGGCGTACTCGACGACGAGCAGAGTGTACCAAAATAAACCGAGACTTTTCCAATACGGAAGGGGTGTCTCCAGAGTCACGTCCACTGATATTCTTGAATTTCCAGACTTTAGTCTACATGTAACTAAGGTGTAAATATTTCAGTTCAACCCATTTTTAAACCTTTGTAAAACCGTACCAAAAATTGACCCTGGCACAATGCCACAAAGACGCAAATTCGCTCTCGTCACCGGGTAACTTCTTCCTCGTATTAGTATAGAGTCCCTAAGATGATGGATGCTAGCTAATCATTTTTTCGGTGTAGGTGTGGCCATGGTGGCATCGGCGAGGCTCTAGTTAAAGAATATGCTCTGCGCGGACTACATGCCATTGCCACAGTGCTTCCGTCGGAGCAGAGAAACCATCTCGACCAGCCCGGTATCACGTGCTATTCACTAGACGTAACTCAAGAAGAGTCAATTTTAGAGCTCCAAAGAAACGTTATTGATCTTACCGATGGGTTCCTTGACATCTTAGTCAATAACGCGTAAGTTTTATCTAACAGCCCTGGAGAATTACAGGAGATGTCAACTAATAGAGTTATCTTTGATATATTAGCGGAATAGGTGAATTGTCTCTCATAAATCATTATTCACGTCGCACTTATATTGGATACTGAACACCTTCTTAGCTTACACCATGACGGCCATCGATACCGATGTTGCCGAAGCGCAATATATGTTTGACGTCAACGTCTTCGGACCTATGCGCATGGTACACCATTTTCACCATATGCTGATCGAATCATCCGGGACCGTTGTCAATATCGGTTCCATAGGCGGCATTGTCCCATACGTGTATGGTGCCGCATACAATGCCGCCAAAGCCGCCCTTCACCACTGGTCTAATACGCTACGGGTTGAAATGGCGCCATTCGAGTGAGTTTAGGGGGTTATCACAACTTGGAAAATTTCCGACTAATACATCCTATTTCATAATCACAGCGTCAAAGTTCTTACGGCATGTGGTAGATTTACGCCGTTTCCTTCATTACGTTAGAGCTAACATGGAAGCATAAGATCATATCCGGAGAAATCGGAACAAATATCCTCAAGAGGGACACGAAAAGGGAACTCCGACCAGGTCCGTCCCAATTTAGACCCAGCTTCCTCGCACTGACCTAACCTAGACTAATCCTATGCCTCCAACTCAGATTCATATTACTCTGCACTTGCTGCAGAATTTAGACAGCATGTCCAGAGGACACCCAGTAACACCCCCCCTTTAAGTTGTTAGCAGGTATATCCTGATTCTAAGCATTCTGGCAGATACTACAGATCGGTTTGTGTATGCAAAAAACGTCGTTGCAAAGAGTCTCAAGTCGTCACCGCCAGCATGGTTCTGGTATGGCAATTCTACCGTCTCCGTTCGGCTTCTCACCAATCTTGGCTGGCGCACCATTTGGGTACGGTACCCCCCGTGACCTAAGTATCGTGTGACTGATCGTATTCTAGGATCGGATATTCTGGGTCACTTTTAGCCTCGGGAAACTTCGAACAGCATACATGGAACATCGAAGAAAAGGGGATCAAGACCAGGGATAATTTACCATCTGGGGGGAACTGTCAATTATATTTGTCTATCATTGCTACATTACTGGAATTGCTACATTGCTAGTCTAGTTACTGAGATGCGATTTATTCGGATAGGTTCTATCTAGCACATCATGAAGGCTAAAGACATATACTCCAACACGAATAATAGGTAGGTAGGTAGGTAGCTCAGTATTCTAACTTCCCATCTAATAATAATATAATCGCCCCAATGTCGCTATTCTCTTACATAGTAGGGCGCTAGCTCAGCCAGATATTCGCCGAGCTCTACGCCTTCGGCCGTGATAACGGGCTTAGAGTCGACAAGTACGTAGAGCATACGCCCAGGCATAGTGCCATTTCCCGTGAGATTGCGCCACGTGTGGGCACCGCCGCGGTTGACACTGATATCACCTTGACGCAAAATCCGTGTCTCCCCTGAGTCGAGGATTAGCTCAAACTCGCCCTCGAGTACGATACCGAAGTCGAGGGACACGGTTCGGTGCATGGGCGATACCAGCCCTGGCGCAAAATCCATCATACGCAGCACAGTGCCCTGGGGATAATGCATTGGGGGCTTGTTTCTGTTAGTCGTACGTTATTAGGACTTTACGTTTAATCTGAAGCTTACTTCGTGGTCTTTTGCATGCTGCAAGTCTTTGTCATTATTCATGTCCACTGGCGTCTCGGAGGTCGAATAGATGATATTAGCCAGCGCCTGCTGGTCTCCGATGATGCGGTGGTGGCTACCGCAGTCGGTTGACAAAAATACGGACCTTCCCTCGGCATTATGGCCCGTGATGTGCCGCACAGTGCGACGAAGCCCCGGTGCCGGAAAGCCTTGTGCGATGTAACCTGCCCCACGGAAGAACATGAGAGGATCTTCTGACATCTTGTTGGTGTTGATGTTAGCAGTAGTTTCAGCTGTCGGTTTTCCAGAGGACTCCATGTTCGAATAATGATAACCTTATAAGTTAGTTACTTATTTTCAAATGATAAGATATAAGAGGTAGTTGTGCATGAATATTTTATCATTTTGTGACTTCTGGGTAGTTTAAGATATATGTCTATAATGACAGAGAAGGTCCGTAATCATAGACTATCTTCGAGTAACAGTAACGATATCTATCGACTGGATAATCACACCCCTTCCCCAAAGGCTTCAATAACTGGAAGTCAGGATTAACCTTGAGCCTCTTTCGTGAAACAAGCAAAGTCGACAGTCGGAGTATCACATTTTTTGCGAAATACTTCCCCATAAATGTTACGCTGATAGGTACCTAAGGTGGTAGTATACGCATCAGCTTAGGTAGGTATGCCTTAATCAAATAACGAGCCACTATGATCCTGCTATCCCACCAACCATTGCAAATCATCTACAACATGCCTCGCAGAGCAGTGCCCCCGTCAATAACCAGACTGCAGCCCGTCACATAACTTGACCTTGGGCTACACAAGAAAATAACTGCATCGGCTACTTCCTCAGGACGAGCGACGCGCCCGAACGGCACCAGTGTCTTAATCGTCTGCTCAAGCCCGGATACTTGCTCAATGGCCCGCCGGACCATTGGCGTATCAACCCACGATGGACACACACAGTTGACCCGAATCCCATGTGTTGCATTATCAAGTGCTACATGCACGAATACCTACTTGTTAGCGGCTACTTCACGCTCATTGTAACCATATGAAGAGATGGGCGTTGGTTGCTTAACGCCTTGCAGATAAACTGGCCACTTACCCGCGTTCTTGGTCAGCCCTAAGACTGCGTGCTTCGAAGCTGTGTATTGCACCATTCCTGGCTGTGCTACAAACGAAGCCAACGATCCTATATTGACGATGGCCCCACGGATCATTCCCCGCTCCGGGTAAGCTGCATCCGCCGGTTTTGGCTCTTGCATCTTCATGATGGCTGATACATCGCGTGTAACGAGAAAGGTTCCGGTGACATTGATGGTCTGAAAGCGGCTAAATTCCGCGACGTTGGCTTCAGCCATCTCACTTGCATTTTCGACACCAATCTAGAAAACGAATAAGCAATATTGCAATGGCCGGATAACCAGCTCATGAATCGAAATACGACTCACACCAGCACTATTGACGCAATAATCAACCCTCCCAAATGCCTTCACCGTGGAGGCTATGACTCGTTTGACTGACTCCTCGACTGTGACATCGATATGGGCTGCCTGCACCCGAAAATCCATACGAGCGGATTTACGCTTGCAATCGGTTGCACTACATATCGCGGCCGCGAGATCGATATCGGCTACCATAACACCTGCGGCTCCTTCTTTAGTGAAGCCTAACGCACATGCTCTACCTATCCCACCGCCTGATAGGTCCGTAGAGTTAGTCTAGCCGTCGCATAGGTAAAATACGCACACATAGATCAAAGACAAAATCCGTACCTCCACCAATCACGAGCGCATATCCATCGATATTCATATTCTCTCGAGCGACACAAAATCCTTCGGTATACCTATGCTGATCGGTTGGCGTTTTGGTAAAATCTTAAAGAGCATGGGATCTTTAAGTTTGGTAGTTCATCGCATTTATGAGGCTCAAAATCCAGTTTTTATGCTGCCTTTATGGTTGTTTTAAAATCCTTCAATGCAACGTAAAGAGCTCAAGTTCAAACTATACCGCTGGAGAGATACGAACATCCGAACGTCCGAACAGAGGCTTCTAGTATGTAGATAAGATGGCTACACAAAGCCCATCTCGCTCAATAATTTTGACTGGTTGTTTTTGAAAGTACCTACAGACTGTAAGGTGATGCGTACAGGATTCCTTCTTAAAGTAGCATTAAGAAATATCAAAATTATATGAAGTACCTCCTACTTATTCGCCGAGCTAAGATTCGATTATTAGCTAAAGTCGTCTTGAATCACTATCTACGACCCAGTCTGAAATTGGTGTTGGTTGCTATACTTAATATCAACGTATGATTCCGGTATAAGTGCCTTAGGTATTATACTCAATGTTGGTTGCGCGTAAAGCCAAGGTTAACCCTTAGTTACTGATGGTGCATAACTACCTACCTACCAGGTACATACTTCTATATCTCTTTACATTTTAAGCTAAGTATATATACCTAGGTACCTACCTAACTAGCACCACATGTTAAGCAATAGGAACTACTCAGCAAGAAGCATAAGCTTAAGCTTTGGCCAAATATAGCAATATACCTACCAACTAGGCATGCTTAATGGTACCCTACCATTTCTCTCAGCGAACGAAACGCGCAACAAAAACATATGCTTAGCCTATCGTATTTCACAGTTATTTTAAGTTTCCATATAGCATAGTGTTAGATCTAAATGTTGACGGTACCTGATTCGAATCGCAAAATATGCCCCCCAAGTACGAGAAAGGAGACCAACCTGTGTACCTAATCAAATCAGGGAAACCACCCTGCAAAACCTGAAATCGAAAGTCTTCAAGTTGCTAATTCTTTTTTGTTACCTAGTAGATATAGCAGTACTGTCTAGGTGATGTGTGTGTTCTGACTAATGGTAAAGGGGGACACAGCAATCCATCGCTTCAATCCTTCGAATTTGGGGGCCGTATACTGTTTCGGCTCCTGCCGTCCGATTTGCTCCAAAGTTGCGTTATACCTCACCTCTAGTAAGACATGTAAAACCCGCGTCCATTATCTCTCCTCCCACTAAGAAAGTGGTTCCGTTCCCCTTGAATCTTTAGCTCTTCTGTTTACCGACGAGGTGACGGCTCGTTACAATCTCAGCTAATAGCAATGTCCGCAACAAACATCATGGATATGCCGGCCATGGAACCACCGTTAGGGGTGGTGCCGAACTACGACAACCCTCCTAACCAGAACAAGATGGTGCTAGCCGTCGTGTCCGTGTGCCTTATCGTCTCATCTATCGCCGTCATACTTCGTTTCTACTTGAAGTTGGCCGTGCTACGCAAGATGCAATTGCAAGATTATTTCCTCTTGGCGGCATTCATTCTTTACATTGCTATCCTGATTATGTATTGTCGGCTCGTCGACTATCCTGGATGGTACGTCCATATGTGGGATGTACGCATGGGAGGCATGATAGAGTTCCTGCGTGTAAGTTACTTAAGCCAACCAGTTGTTATATCGGTAGATACGAATGCTAAGAGGATGTGATTCACATAGGTCGGGATCCTCACGACGTCCATGTTCCTGGGCTTTTTGTTTTCCATAAAGACGGCTATTCTAGTGGAGTGGATCCATATCTTTCTCCCCAACGGTGGCAACCGACGGAACCTATTCTTTTGGGCATGTCATTTTGTCATCTGGGCCAATATCGTCTTCTGTATCGTGATACTGATACTGGTAAACCTGGCATGCGTACCCCACGAATACCTTTGGAACCGCACTATCAAGGGCGGCTACTGCCGTATCAATACAGCCTATACTAGCCTGTCAGCCGCCTGTTTCGCCTTTGCCACCGACATTATTATACTATTCATCCCACAGCGCATCATCTGGACGCTCAATATGTCGCACCGCCGCAAGCTCGGCGTCTCAATCGTGTTTGCTTTAGGTATGGCTGCGTGTGCTGCCTCTATTATACGCCTCTATTATACCGTCGCCCGCTCTAAGAGTGTCGACTTAACCTATCACCTCTCAACGGTACAACTAACAGCCGTCGGCGAGGGTGCTTGCGTTATCCTGGTCATGTGCATGCCTAATGTGCCCAAGGCTGTCGCCGGACTCAAGCTGACCAATATTCTACCATCAATTCCATCGTGGGCCAGTCTGGTGTCAGTTGTCCGTCTCCGCTCGTCGCAGCAGTCACTTAGGAAGAATGCTGCTGGTATCGCTGCTGTCTGGCCCACCTCAGCCGACAAGGGCGGCACGAATTGGCAAAATGGGCCCGGCTCGGAACGATACCTTGTTCCTCCGGAGCAGATGAGCAGCACTAAGCAGTATGACCTTGAGATGAATAATACTATCGTCCGCAGCACAGAGATCCAAACTAACGAGAATTTCGGATTTGATCCGACCGTGGCCGTCCAAGAACATAGCCGCCAGCACCCGTGGGTTGAGAGGTAGTAGTTAGCTTTATTCATTGATCATTGAAGGGTCTTGTGCCATATATTAGATCCGGTACTCTGGTCCCGGAAACGGCAGGGGGAGTAACTTCATTTTGCGGGAACGCAGGAACACAGACTGACAGAAACACCACCGAAATCAACTCTTACCTATATATTTCATTATGTAGTAGTAGATGAATTGATTTTACAAAAAAATTCATCGGACGTGCGTTGGTGTGTGGCTAGCCAATCAGAGGCTAGACTTTAGCTGTGGCGTTAGTTTTGCGCATGATCCCCCCCCCCCTTTTCTCCCCTTTCCCCCGTATGTACGCGCTTGCGCGGGCGGGCAACGCCACTAGTTAACAGGTAGATGATAATAAACGCAGAACCAAACGAAAACCTTCAATGCAAGACAGCCATTCCGGGTGTGAGGAGGCGGAAGCCAGTACTAATAACACCCATGGGAGCCTAAGACAAGACACTTTATAGGGGTGTTGTACGTGCACTCATTGCCTATATCCTGGAAAAGGTAATCCGGATACCTCCCGTAACTCCTATTTTAACTCTGGAAGATACATAAATAACAATGCATTAAACTTATCCATACTTTGCATGGATACGACCTGCAAGTTATAAGTGAATGGATATCTATCTATTTTACATAGGAGGTAGTTATTAGAACACCGAGTTCTTAATTCATTCCGTTCAAACCCCCCGCAATCATGGATACTGCGTGGGCAGCGCATTATTGAAACCGAAA
This sequence comes from Daldinia vernicosa, assembly GCF_022497035.1. Classification (NCBI taxonomy): domain Eukaryota; kingdom Fungi; phylum Ascomycota; class Sordariomycetes; order Xylariales; family Hypoxylaceae; genus Daldinia; species Daldinia vernicosa. The sequence goes on from NW_025953934.1 coordinate 133,211, forward strand.
ACATTGTCTGGGTCCCACGTTTTCTTCAGGACTGCCAGCCTTGGTAACTGGGAACGACCGTAGATCTGCTCTAGCGACTCGTCACCATGAGCATAGTTCACATAGACAGCTAGGTCAGGATACCCCGACGTTGCCGCAAAGTCACTGCGAATCTGGCGGCCGAGCTCGTCCCCCGCAGTACCCGCTTCAGTAAGGAGAATTAGTCTAAAAAAATAGTTAGCAAGACGATGCACGAGAGCGGCAAGAAGGAAAATAGAAAAAAAAAAAAAAAAGGCATAGACTTACAAGTGAGCCACAGTATCACGCCAGGGATACGCCGTAGCTGCATCCGGAATGGCCCGAGCGGCTTCGTTTGGGAACATTTCAAGCGAGAGCAAGGCTTGGCGGCCGTCGGTATGATCAGCGTAGAATTGTCCCATCTTCTCAAAAGCTGCCTGATATGTGGAGGGTGACATATTCTTCATATTGACACCATAAACGTTCTCACTTCGGCCTCCTGCGCAGTTTGATGGGTCCGTCCCAAACAGGTATTTATTCGCGACTTGATTCCACGGTACGACGCTGAGCGATATTGTGGCCGACTGCAAGTTTAAGATCGGAGCCATGATTTCACGCGCCTTGGCTTCTGGTCCAAAGTACACCCAGTTAGCCAAGAGGTGAGCCTAATTCCGTGTTAATGCCAAATGTTACTATTTATTATATAAAATATAATAAGATAAGCGGAATTAAAAGGAAGAGCGAGACTTCGAGAAAAGTAACTCACGCCATTGGACTCAGCATCGTACATAACAATTGTTTCTGCTGACAGCTTGGCGGGTAGAGATCCGTTGTAAGAATTAACCGCAGTGTTAAAATAGGTGGCGCTCATGTTCGCGGGGAAAATAATGTCAACGTTCGTGACCTTGCCATCATAATCGTCATTATTTAGAATATTATGCAATTTGTACGTGGCCGATACGATGATGCCAAAGTTTGCTCCCGCGCCACGGATAGCCCAGAAGAGATCAGCATGAGAGGTGGCTGACACGTCGATGAGCCGGGCATCCGCAGTCACAAGACGAACAGACTGCAAAGCGTCTATTGCTAGGCCATATCGGCCTTCATCACGACCAACTCCGGCACCAAGAGTGGACCCAATCATTCCAGGACATTGTGAAGTAATAGTCTCTGCAAATAGTTGCGTTAGGTGTATGAATTCGCAGGGGGAAGACTGAAGATGAAGGTAACTAAGGAGCAACCTAGGGTGTGAACTTACGCAGCTCGAATCCGGCATTATACACGGGATCGAAGATCTGTCCTACTCGTACACCCCCGCCGACAGTCACTGTCTCGGCGTGTTGGTTAATATTAACCGTGTCCAGCTTACTCAAGTCAATGGCCAGTCCATTTTGAAGCTTTTTGAACGTGGTAGTGTAGCCATGTCTTCCACCTGTTGCAAGAATAGAGATATTGTGGCTTCTTGCTAGTTTTACCTTTTCCCATGTTAGCAATTGGTCTTTGGTATGGAGCAGATTTTGACGTACACTCTTGACCACATCAGCCGCTGTGCCTGGGCTGATAGCCGCGACATAGGTTGGTGGTGCGTAGATATCCCATCGAAGTGTGGCATTCGTGAACGCCTGACTGTCTGGGAAAGAAACTGCGGTTGTAGGAGCCCATTCATTCTTTGGATCAGTCAATATAACTCTCAGATCTTGGGTGTTGCAATTTGAGAGCTGAAAGGTCCCCAGCCAGATTGGAAATAGTATAGAATGCTTCATTTTCGGAACTCTCGTACTTCAAGGTCTTGCAGGCTTGCGGTGTATTCTTCCCATAGTCATGGGAAGAACGCATTGCGGATATCAGTCTTTTGAACAACTCGGCCATCTGATAGCTGTCCACGCCACGAGGGAATTCATGGCCGTTTCCCTCGCCAAACGAGCAGCACGACCCTATAGCAATCTCCGAGAGAGGATCAAAAATAGGAGCTGATCCGTAGCCGCAATGAGCCCCGAATTGCGAATGAATCCGAGTATTGAGTATTGTCCTTAACCGAAGGATGCTAGGATATGTGAGACGACTTCATGAGTACCTTCTTACGCCGCGGATGTACAGATCATACTGAATCCTTAGGCGGAGGCTGTAGAGCAGAAAATATGCACCTGAAGCATAAGGAATATCAATAACGCAAGTTGGCGAGCGGCACTCGTCGATATCACTTCATGCGTACTTAGGATGTGGCCTTGTTGTGTTAGACCAATGGATTTTGTTTTGACGTTACATAATTCAGTGTGATGACATATATACCTCTGCATTAGTACCATATCATATCATATCATATCACTTGCTTAGGTACCTACTAAGAAAAAGAAAGAAAGAAGAAAGAAACCAACAGGCCACCAACACGGCAAGAAACCCCCGAGAATTGCTATCAATAGTTTAGTACTTTCGGACCAAGACTAATACTTCAAGCTGAGATGTTGTACAACCCAACCCGGATTTACAATGTGTACGGATATATCAAATACGGTATTAACCGCCGTTGGCACAAAGACATAGGGGGTGTAGGATTTGGGGGCTGTGTAACACGGACAAATGGGTGAAGGCCTAAATGATTCCCACGTCTACCATCTCTCCCTTGCTTTTTATTCCCCTAAACTTGAGCGTTGTAGTAATCTTAACTAATTAATATGGTTAGATTTGTAACGGCCTCGATTCTGCAATACTCTTAGCTGTGACAATCACGCTTGCATAGTCGAGAATGTCCCAGACGGTCTCATTTGACATCACTCCTGAAAAGGAAGCCAGCAAACTCCAGTTTCTTCGCCGTCAACTCTCCGGATCTCCGCCTGAGGTTTCGCGACAAGATGTCGACCTCACTGGACAGACGGCTATTGTAACAGGGGCTAACGGCGGTATCGGCCTAGAATGCTCGCAACAGCTCCTCGACCTTGGTCTCAGTAAGCTCATTCTCGCAGTTCGCGATGAGGTCAAGGGTGAGGCTGCCCGCAAGACCCTGACGACTGCTAAAGCGCTCGAGCCTAGTCAGACAATCGAGGTCTGGAAACTAGACTACGCATCCTACGAGTCCATCATGGGGTTTGCGCAGCGGGTTGAGGGTCTTAACCCTCGGTTCAACATTGCTATTCTCAACGCAGGCATTAACCGAGGCGTTTTTGCCCTCAATCCGACGACCCACCATGAAGAAGATCTGCAGACCAACTACCTCTCAACGGTCCTTCTAGTACTCCTCCTACTCCGCATCTTAAAAAAGACCTATGCGACGTCTAGTCTCTCGAAGTTCTCCCCAGGACGCATCGTCGTGGTGTCGTCCGACATGGCTGCTTGGGCCAAATTTAACGAGAAGAATGATGAGCCGCTGCTAAAGGCCTTCGATAAAAAATCCAACTGGGATAAGTTAGAACGCTACGCTACCACTAAGCTTCTAGGGCAGCTCTTCGTGGCCGATATAGCTAAGCGTGTACCGCCATCGATAGCTATCATTAACTGTGCCAACCCGGGCCTATGCCATGGCTCAGCTCTCGCCCGTGAACTTGGTACGGGCACTGCACTTTTTGTACGGGCTATCGGTCGACCATCAGCTATAGGCGCGCGTATACTTGTAAACGCCGCCATTAAGCAGGACGAGAAATCTCATGGGCAGTACGTAGAGGATTGCAAACTGAGACCGTGAGCAACCCCCATTCTCCTTAAGTATCTCATGCCGTTTCTATTGTATAATTTATATATCTCTAAGGCCGATGGTAAGCAGACTGACATATATATGTTAACTTATCAGAATGGCACCTTTCGTGTATTCAAAAGAAGCAGAGCAGGTAACGCCACGGTTGTGGGAGGAAACGATAGAGGAGCTGTCGTTTGCAGGTGTTCAAGACATACTCGAATCCCTATCATCAGCTCAAGTTGATTAGTGCCCAGGGGATGAAGTTGAAACCTATTCCATAGTTGATGCCCCACGTATGATAAATATAAAGATTAGACTTATGAGAATGGTGGATAATTTGATGGGAGGGGACTTTCTTACACATAGTTTAAGACACGCTATTTCTAGGTATAATTCATTTTTAATTAAATGTAGTTACCTTTAAAAAACGTTGATGAGTCTCACTCCACAACCGAGCGCCTCAAGTGATACCAGCGGTAAATTTGAAGTTACACGCTAAATAAACGGTATGAGTTCGGATTCAGCAAATAATATACGCGATCAAAAATATAGTGGCTTTAGAAGACGAGGGAAAAGGAATACCGGCTGAAGAATGCTTATATAGGTAGGTAGGTACCCAACACCCATCCCGCGCTCTCTCTTCTTTCTCTTCTCTGTTTTATAATCCCTAGCCAACATTTCATGTCAGCTGGAATTAATACCTTTACCCCTCAACATCAAATATGTTTTTAATGCCTATACAGAACTCTTTAGCCCTTTTTATCATCATTCTAATAATTACTCTCCTATATCTCGCATTTATAACACGAGTTGGTCATAGGCCGAGGGATTTCCCACCAGGGCCACCGACGCTTCCTATCATAGGTAATCTTCATCAGATGCCGGTAAAGCCCGAGGAGAATGGTAAGAAATTCGAAGAGTGGGCACGGCAGTACGGCCCTATATACTCTCTCATTCTCGGTACAAAAGTCTGGATTGTGGTCTGCAAGGACTGGGCGGTCAAAGACCTATTGGATAAACGAGGAGCCATCTACTCGTCAAGACCCGATGCCTATCTGGCGCAAGACATTTTTAGCGGTGGCATGAGGGCATTTTTAATCGTATAGTTTCCTCCTTTAACAAACTCGTCAATTTAATATAATATACCAGCTTAAAGTAAGGCTAACGACAAGAGGATTCATAGAAAGACGGCGAAACATTCAAAAGAAACCGCAAACTTGGTCGCATCCATCTAAGCGAGACGGCGTCGAGGGCATACGTCCCATACCAAGACCTGGAGAATAAAGCAATGCTAGTAGGCTTTATAGAGAAGCCTGAGTTGTTTATCGACCATATTAAACGCTTTACGACTTCCCTGACAACGCAGATGATATTCGGTTTTCGTGTTCTCGCTGAAGATGACCCGTTGCCCAAGAAGTTGTTCCAGGTCAGTCGTATAGAGGCATTCCAATTGATACCGAGGCTTTATGCCTAGCTTACATGATCCCTATAGTCATTCGACCGCTTTTCCAATATATGTTTTTCCCTGGTAAGTCTTTAAAACATTATGGCGTCCTACTTACTATGGCTACTCTTGTTCGAAATCGCAGCCACTAACTGCCAGTGTCTATCTCTAAACCGTAGACCGCAACTTTATTAGACATATACCCAGTGCTAAGACATTTGCCTGATCTTCTCATACCAGAGAAAATGCGAGCGAAGGAACTACATAAAGCGGAACGAGAGCTTTTTCTTCGTTTATACCTTGAAATAAAGGAGAAGACTTCCGAGGGCACAGCCCCAGTAAGTGGCAGCAGTTTGAAAAGGTAGAAACAATGAACTTTAGCTGACTGAATTACTTCCACTTGCTCAGCCGTGCTTCTCTCGAAACCTTGCCCAGGTTCAACAGGAAGAAGGCATGTCGGATGATCAAGCGGCATACACTTGCGGCTCGCTCCTTCAGGGCGGTCTCGGTTCTACCGTGGAGACGCTCACCGGCTTTGTCAAAGCCATGGTTATATTTCCCAACGTGGTAAATACAGCACAGGCCGAGCTCGACTCGGTATGCGGGGATCGCATACCTGACCTGCGTGACTGGTCTAACCTGCCCTATGTGAGGGGTTGCATCAAAGAAGCTCTGCGCTGGATGCCCGCCGGTCCGCTCGGCATCCCGCACGCTCTGATAGACAATGACGAGTATATGGGCTATCGGCTGCCTAAAGGAGCCACCGTCATTTGCAATGCTCGGTGAGTCCCCGTCACGCCTTGACCTTTATAACATTCGGTTTGTTTACTAAAAACTCAACCCCAAAATAGAGCTATACACAACGACCCAGAGCGTTATTCTGATCCGCATGTTTTTGATCCATCAAGATGGGCACATGACACCCAAACGGCTGCGAAGGCAGCAACCAACGCTGACGTGAGCCAGCGCGACCACTTTGTGTTCGGCGCGGGCCGACGTATATGTCAGGGTATCCACATCGCCGAGCGGTCTCTATTCCTAGCTATATCCCGGCTTCTGTGGGCCTTTAATTTTCAGCAGGCCGTTGATCCGGGAACGGGCCGCAAAATCCCGATCCCGGGTCCGGAAGACCTGCAGGGCGGTATGTTCGTCATGCCTCGCCCATTTCGTGCTAACATTACGCCGCGCGACGCGTCAAAAGTAAGACTTATTAGAGAGGCATGGGAAGAAGCAGTAAGACTCTTGGACGAAAATCTGCAGTGGAATGAGGTACCCCAGTTCCCTATTTGGGGGGACTCTGAAGAGAAACGGACCAACACTACGACTAGCATAGGGGGGTAGATCCTAACTCGGGACCTATCTTAGGTACCTATCTAATGATGAGTATGTCACCAGAGCTGCTCTGGATGCTTCATGGCAATTCCAGTTTATTAGAAACCGTTAAACATACGTAACGTATGTACCTTTTCATTTCACACATAAATAAATCTATTAACGCATCAATAACTGTTAAATATTAAAGTTAAGTACCTAGTTACCTATCTCCTAGGTACTTGGTCTACAGGTGTAAAAATATCATATTAAATCCTGACATTTGATTGAGCACTGACATCTACCTATACACATACATGAGAACGTACCAGGTACCTACCTACCTACCTAGGTACCTATCGCATATATTAAGAGGTACTTTACGTACCTAGATACGTATTTAAAAAGGAGGGAGAAAAAGATTGAAGGCAAAGATGGAGGATGTACCTTAGGTATGTTTTGGCCCCCATACCCCCCTTTCATTCTTCTGTTTCCAAGCAATTCGGTCACTAATACCCGTCATGTTGCACAGAAACAGGCCGATAAAGCAGGCGGACGGAGCAGGTTATTTTAATTTTGGAGGGTTATTAGACACCTAAAATGCGCCCTGTCCCGGGACTCTGCTCAAGATTTATCATACCTACCCAACATCCATCTCTACCTAAACCGCCTATACTCTACTTGTATCGCCAACAGGAATATGTTTTTCCTCGAGATATTGAACTCCGCCGCTGAATATGTGGCGTACGCTTTTGTTTTAACTGTAAGATCATCCGGTCTATCAACTACTTGAGTAAACTATAAATTAAATTCATTTCTCACTGTTCTCGCTGTAGCTTCTGTTAATCGTCTCATATCGCCTGTTGCTGCATCCTTTGAGCAGCTATCCGGGGCCTTTCCTTGCCAAGATAACGGATGGCTACGCTGGGGTACTTTCTGCGCAGAAGCGTCTGCCCTTGGTTACCTGGCAGCTACATGAGAGATACGGTATAATCACACCTTAGAATCTAACCCATAGCTGTACAAAGTTAATAAAGTATTAGGATCTGTCATAAGGCTAGCACCGAATAGATTACTTTTCAATTCCGTTACAGCTTTTAGGAGTAAGTTACGGGCGGCCTATGTTTTGAACTAGGATGCTGAGCTGCTTCTCAAAGGCATCTACCAGAACGATGATCGCATCACCAAGTCGTTCACATACGAACTCCTGACCAGGAATAAAGTCTACAGTGTCTTCAACACTCTCGATAGAGATCTGCATCGCGCCAAACGGAAGCTGGTCGGCCATGCCTTTTCCGAGCGGTCGATACGGTCTTTCGAGCCCGCCCTCATACCGCAAGTTGATATTTATCTCAAGCAGCTCCTCCAGTCATCACGTCAGCCCGTCAACATGACACAAAAACTAGGCCATCTCGCCATCGATATCGTCGCGCAGCTTGCACTAGGCTACGACCTGGAAACGCAAACGAGCGAGGGACATCGCTTCTTCCCAAAAGCGATGACGCTCAGCTTCTTCGTAAGCAACATCTCGCACCATTTCCCCATCTTTCATAAGGTCCATACCAACATGGTATTCGACTACATCTTCTACGCGACACGGGAACGGTTCATCCGTGTAATAGAGAAGATGGTGCGCTCCCGCCTTGCTCTGGATACGCATGCGAAACCCGACTTCTTCTCTTCTGTCGCCCACGCGCTTCCCAACGAAGCCGTCAAGACGCGCGATAGCGTCATCTGGAAGGAGGCTATGGTTTTCCTAGTGGCCGGCGGAGACACGGTGGCGACGGCCATGACAGCCGCTTTCTTCTACCTGTCACGCAACCCGGCCTGTTACGCGCGTCTGGCCGAAGAGATCCGAACTACGTTCTCCAGTGGTAGCGATATCAAGAGCGGACTGCAGCTGGGGGGTTGTCATTATCTCCGCGCCTGCATCGATGAAGCTCTCCGTATGTCACCTCCAATCTCGGCGAACTTATGGCGACAACAAGTCGCCACAGACGAGCAACCACTAGTAATAGACGGCCATTACATCCCCAGGGGTACGCTATTCGGCGTGAACATTTACGCCTTAAGCCACAACGCCGCCATTTTCCCCGAGCCATTTACGTTCAAGCCTGAGCGCTGGCTCCCGTCTAGTAGCACCGATCCAGAGATAGCAGGTACCGACGAGGCTGCCAGGAAGTTGATGCTTGAGGCTTTTGCTAGCTTCTCCATAGGACCGCGAAATTGCGTAGGTAAGCCGTTAGCATATCTGGAAACTTCCCTCGTCCTTGCAAAGACGCTTTGGTATTTCGACTTTGAAGCCGCTTCTGGTCCGCTTGGCTCCGTCGGAGAGGGCAAGGATAGGGGAAGACTAGGCGAGTTTTATACGGAGGATGTTTTCAGCTCGACCCATGATGGCCCCTTTCTAGTATTCCATCCGCGGCAGTCGGTTTCCTTGGAAGAAGACCTTAAAATACATGCTTAAGATATGATGAGGATCAAAGGTCTTGGGGTTGCTCTCAGTTTACAGGACTCTCTGTATTCGCTGCCGGTTTATTGTACGTCGAAAATGTATAAGGGAAATCGTCAGTAAGCCCGTCTTAATTAGCTTCACATTTCAATATACGGCATTAACAACTATCTTGCGTTACTCGCCTATATGGGTGTAGAGCTGGCACGCAGGGTTTGGTGTATGCTGTCAATGCATCCTTAGGTTATTCCACCCACCTCGTGTGTCCCTTCCATCATCTAGGGCGCATATATACAAACTAACTTCTATACTTATCTATTGATATCTACTCTCGACATTTCTCTTCCTCTTTTGTTTCCCCCTTCCGGCTCGATCGGCCATCCCGACCACACCTCCCTTGGCGACGATTTCTTGAACGCTAGGAGACATCTCACCAACCTTTTGCTCCCAGGAGGTGCCATGCTGCTCTGTAATGGTGACTTTGGAGAGACGGACGTCCCAAAGTGGCTTCCAGCCTGTGCGGGGAGTCAGGGGCTTATCTGCATCGTCCTTGTACGCTTCACGAAGCCGCTCGACCAATTCAGGGATTTCAATTCCAAGAAGAGCGTTGTTGATGCCTGAAGTATTTCCATTAGTTCTTTGATATGAGGTCTAACCAATTAGAACTCTTCCTTCTTTGCTGCGTATGAACTACACAATGATTGTGTACTAAACTAATGATTGTAATACAAGATAGTCATTGTGAGACTTAGCAATCGTTGTTTAAACTTATTAACTTTCGCTGTGATAAAGAGAAGGAAGCTTCTCTTTCTTTTCCTAATTGGGAGTCCTTATTTATATGTGTATGTGTAAGTCTGCTTGTGGCTTTTGGTCATTGTTAACCCGTAAACTACTCAGATTACTCATACTTACCTATACTTACACCGAATAATCTTCCCAGTGAAGCTGGTGGTAAGTTCAGAAAATGATTTCTTTACCCACCCATAGCGAGTTGCTATCTGAAGCAAAAGAAGATATGAACCTATTCCTAAAACACTATATTAACATAACGCAGGCGCGTAGATGGACCGATACGGAGGAAAATGGCGACGATGACAATGACGATGACGATGACGACATGACCTATCTTGAGCAACGATCTCTCGAGGGTGATCCACCAACGGTTGAACAGCTAGGTCAGTCGCTATCTCTCTTCCAACCCGAAACGGCATTGCGATTTCTAAATCGAAGCGAGATACAGTCGGCCTTCCAAAGGACTTACCTAGAACCGGTACTGCTAAAGGGCGACTTTGACAGCCTACCGATCGACATGGTGCCGGTGCTCCTGGTGTTCGATAGTATGCATGAGGCGTTGCGACCACATGAGTACCTCCAGTCGGAGATCGCGATGGACCCAAAGGGAAGTGATGCCCACGTTGTAGAATTCATCGTTGAAGTTATTCTCTTTATTATGAGCGACGAATGCCAGGAGGAATTTGGGTGGGAGATAATCGATCCTCTGATTCTTGGCACAAGAGACCTCGTTTACATCGCCGCTATGATGATAGATTTGCTTGCTAGACAAGCTCTAGGAGTTGATCTGGATCTGGAATTGTACAACGGCGGCACCCGCGCGCCTGTTGGCAGCCCTATTCATTTATGGTGAACGTTGTGAGAAGCCTGTACGTAAAATAGGTATAGATAGTTGAATTGAAGGAATTCGTCAGTTTAACTAATACATAATAACTATAATATTATGGTAGTACTATCATTGGTATCATCAGAGCACATCTATTGTCTTGACCACCGGAATATAATTTCTTTTGATATGTGCATTAAGTAGGTACCTTAGGAGGTAGGTAGATAAATAACCACCTAAGAAAAGTTGAAGTACCTATTGTATAAGTCAGCTACAGTATGAATAATAGCAAGGGGACAGTGCACGCACACACGCACGCACATGGCATCCTAGGGTTACAAAATACCTCCTCAACCTATCATATCGCACCATCACCGCACACACCATTATATACGGCAAAAAGTTACTGTCTTTCACGCCCGGTTAGCTCAATCGGTAGAGCGTGAGACTCTTAATCTCAAGGTTGCGGGTAAGTTACTCTCAATCTGAGATTATTCACACAATTATGTGCTAACATTAACCTGAAGGTTCGACCCCCGCATCGGGCTCAATTCCTGATGCTTCCCAGTACACTGGGATAAGCAACCCCTCTTTTTTTGTCTCTTTTCTTTTTTGCGACTTCCTTTTTTCTTTTTCTTTTTTTTTTGCTTTCTCCCTGGTAACTTTGAAGGTTATTTATTCATAAAACAGCGCTATCTGACATGTTCGACCCTCGAATTAGGTTCGACTTTATCTTTTGTGACTTGATTTTTTTAATTCGATTTGGGTGTTATATATGTTTCTTCTTATTCTCTCAGAAGGACCCCTCCTCATGCATCATCTGGATCCAACTCGAAGATAAATTTATTCTTAATGGTCATATTTTCCCAGGGTTTCTTTAAGCCCATCCAATTCCTTTTTTAGACAATGTCTCCTTTATACCCCAGTAGTCTACTTATACATCAATAGAATGTATTGATACGTGCTTCTGGCCAAGGTGAAGTGATGGATGTCAGATACAATAGTATGCATAATGACAGCAAATAGTTCCATCAGCAGTTCCATTTAGCTGGCCTTATCATGACCTGCTGTTGCAACTTCTAATATTTCCTTTTCAAATCCGGAGACGTGCACGAACCCGATGTTGGCATTCTCTAACTTCCGCTTGCTAGAATTATCGCTAACAAACTTTTCCGGTTCATGAACTCCGACGTAAACCGTCTTGATCTTATTCCCTATGGCTAATATCCTATCCACACACGGTAGGTTTCCGCTGAGCCTTTGGGAACATGGCTCTACTGTGGTGTAAAGTGCGACTTGGTTCGGGAGGACTTCACCTATGCGGGTTGCTGCAATATCGTACTTTTCTGCAAGCTTCTCAAAGCAGCATTGCTCAGCGTGAGTGTTACCGGGAAGCTCGAGTGTATACCCTGTTGCCAAGATCTCGTTCGTAGCTATGTCCACGACCAATGCTCCGACTCGATAGTTGGTAGGTTTTGGCGGGGATTTGGTAGCAAGAGATAGCGCAAATTTCATGTACGCTTGATGGTCTTCCGCATTTATATCACTCGCTTGCTGAGGAACACTTTCAGCCATTTTCCAGGTGACTTGGCGAAATAGACAGTAAAAGAAGAATAAAATTGATGATAATCGAGATGTATAATACTACCTTAGTAATGTACACTGTTCTATGCAGGTACCCCGCTACAGGAATTATGTAATAGAAGTTTCCTTATCGATAAACCGCGTAAAGAGGAAACGCGTTAAACGCGATCCCCTGGACTTTGTCAACTTCCAGTATCCAACTGGAGGTACTAAAAACGAATCTTGCCGATTACAGCTTCGTAGTCTATCCACCATTTCTTGTCCATCATGGATGACTCAGACGATCTTCTCGCCGGTGAACCGCCCACCATCGATCCGTATGAGGTCCTTGGCTTAGAGCGCACGGCAGACGAGGGCCAGATCAAATCTGCCTATCGAAAGCTCGCTCTTAAAAATCATCCAGGTAAGCTATCCAATTAATTAAAGACACTTGAGCCGTACACATTCTTACGTGTGTTATTTCTTTTATAGACAAGGTTCCCGACGATCAGAAACAAAAAGCCCACGAGACCTTTCAGTCTATAGCCTTTGCGTACGCGGTGCTATCCGACCCGGCGAGGCGCAAACGTTATGACGAGACAGGCTCGACCTCCGAGTCCATTGTCGACTCGGACGGCTTCAGTTGGTCGGACTTTTACCGAGAGCAATACCGCGACGCAGTCACTGCTGATGCGATCGAAAAATTCGCGAAACAGTACAAGGGTTCCGATGAAGAAAAGGACGACGTCTTAATCGCATACGAAGAATACAAAGGCAAGATGGACAAGGTCTACGAGTCAGTCATGCTAAGCGATGTACTCGAAGATGACGAACGATTCCGCGCAATCATAGACGAAGCTATCGCCAATAAGGATGTCCCTGCGTTCAAAACTTACACGCAGGAGAGCAAAAAGTCCAAGGAAGCCCGAGTCAAGGCTGCGAAGAAGGAAAGCGTCGAGGCTGAGGAGTACGCTAAGGAATTAGGAGTGCATGATAAGTTATTTGGCAAGAAAGACAAAAAGGACGGCAAGGGCAAAAGCAAGAAGGGGTCGACCGAAGATGACCTAGCAGCGCTTATTCGCCGTAACCAGCAGGGTCGAAGCAATTTTATTGACAATCTAGCAGCCAAGTATGGTGCAGCACCGAGTACTAAGAAGGGCAAGAAACGTGCTAGTCCGGAAGAAGAGCCTTCTGAGGAAGCTTTCCAGGCTGCGGCAGCAAGGTTGAAGAAGAAGAGTAAGAAGTAGGATCGAGTCTAGTTTTTGTTTACGGCGCATATGGTATTCGGGCGCGTAGGGGAATCAATTATCAAGGCAAGCATGCGATAGGTTTGGAATTGTGAACGTGCTAGGTATTAACTGCTAAATCAGACATAAAATTCATAGAGTAATTCAACCATCTTGGTGTTGTATCATTTTGCGATGTGTTAGCCACGTGTAATTGTGTAATCGTAGTCACAACCAGTAGTTATGACGTACGTACGTACGTGTATGTACCTTGCAGGAGGTACCTACATACCCCTAACCCAGGTGAGTGGGGCACTAGGTAGTACATACTTTTTAAGTGCCTAAGCTTCCGCGTCAGTCGCGTCATCGCAGTCAATCGTCGGGTCTCTTTCGATATTTTAAGACATAACACCCTAGTCTCGTCAGTATTGCTTTTCAGTAATTCACTTCGTTTATCAAAATGCCATGACAAGTGCGGAATCATTGATCTTCTATCCGGCGTATTGCTTCCATCTGTCCCCGACGATAAATAAATGGTGTCCTCTACGCGTTGCCGACATCCATGATCTTGAAGGTCGACCTGGATTTGAAGGTATATCTTTTGAACCTAGCAGATGAGCTATCAAACTTGTGGCCTGAGGCTTACCGTGTCAAAGGTGACAATGTATTCTTCTCCTTAAACCACCCTATCCGTTGGGTTCGGATAGTTGGCGTTGTAGTTGCAATAGACGAGTATTCTTCTACCCGCCGAAACTATACCGTTGATGACAGCACTGGCGCGTGTATTGAATGCAGCATTATTATCCCGAAGCCGGTTGATAGCCGATATCGGAACAACGCAGCGGACCCGGTCCCCGATCCGTATTCGGAAATTGACGTCGGCATGGTCGTCGAAGTTAAGGGTAGTACGAGTGTCTACAGAGGATGGAAGCAGATACAGGTCCACAAACTACAAAGGGTCGGATCCACAAATCAAGAGGTCCAATTCTGGGACAAGATTCGCAATTTTCGCGAGGATGTTTTGAGTAAGCCCTGGGTTCTGGATAAAAGAGAGGTTCGGCGGTGTAAGAAGCAGTATATGGCTGATGTGGACTCCAAGGGGAGGAAGAAGAGGAATAAGGAAAACGGGCTTGCTATTGACAAGCATAAACGGGATCCGGAGCTTAAGGACAAGAGCAGGGAGGCAGGTAAATCCATGAAGGAAGAGTCTCCAGTCATGCTAGGAGCCCAAAGTCCCTACGCCAAAGGTCAATACAGCGCATTAGGGCTGTGAATATACTTACTTATATTTACTCCCTTTTTCCCATATTTTTACATGACATGCTAGGTTCACATCTCAGATGGCCACGGTAGAGATCAATATAAGTGAATGAATTATTGTAATTATCGTGATAAACATTAACGATATCACCTTTCTCATCTTATATTTAACCGAAGTACGACTTTAGAGACGCCTTATAAACCTTAACCAGATAATACACGACGTCCCTTTTCTCAATACTCAAAATACCCAACAATATTAAATATTTACATAATGTAATAACTATTAAAGTGGGCCCGTTGAATTTAAGCTGCGAAGGGGGAATCTGCAGCTCATAATCGTTTTATCTTCTAGTAAGTACTCAACTTTAAATGTCGTGATAGCACGTTCTTTCTAACAATACGAAGCTTCTGTTTAGAATATGGAATGAGCTGACGAATGGGTAGTTACGAGGCCGCCCTCAATGACTGTGCCCTATACCGTTAGAGTAAAAGTCCACAAGCTTAAATTTCTGTCCGACACATTCACTAGACTACAATCAGCATTCTTCACACTTTCATCTCTCTTCTCCTTACGACAACTCCTAAAGACCTAAAACCACCATCGAAGCCAAATAATACGTCTTATCCTTTTCTAGTATTCCTATATCGTATAAACTTTTTAGCTCACTTCACGATTCACTCGTGGTATTTCGCTGCCGTCGATTCTCATTCCGGTGACTCTTCTAGACTCATTCGCTTGCTCAAGCTTGTCACTTAGGTAGGACCCCCAAGCTCCTATTCAAGACAACTCATTCCTCTCCTCGTAAGCTACCCTCCACGCCACCTAAAATCGGCGACCTTGAGTCATCCATCACCTGGACACCATCATCATTCTTGGACATCTTTGCGCCAGTGTCACACCATGTCACTAATCAACACCTTCACCCCTCCCACTACTTATGAGCCATGGGTATCGAACATCAGATCTTAAACTCCAACATTATCTTTTCATTTATATCAATACAAATATACCCGTTTGCTGTCCCACTATTCGTGAAGATATCATCAAATCATTTCGTTTCGAGTTGAGCGCTGGTAGTTCCGATGAGGCTTCGATAGCCCATAAGAAATATACTAAGGATTTCCCCCTTGATCTCCGTTTCCTAAACCGCGATGTTGTTACTCTATGGGATACTGACGTTGGCTCAGGTCTCCCCTATCCTGACGGCCCGACTCTGGACCCCAAACATCGAGGTCAAGTCGCATCATAAAGGTAGGCCCGCCAAAAGAGACTCTTTTCGAGAGAAGTATTCTCCCCTTTCGAAAAATCAAAATATCCATCGCGAAGGTTATCAACCTATCTCAGTGACAGTTAATTCCACGTCCTCGACCATCCCAGAGTTATATCCCAATACAACTATATCACTCGAAACTAGCACGACACCAAGTCCAACTGCGCCTTTGCCATCTGAGCTGAACGAAAACCCGTCGGATACTCCCACAATGTCTCCAGCAGCTGCATCGTCAAACATCTTTGGGGCACCAATTGCAACCAGTGCCCCTGCATCGTCTTTCCCTGTTCAGAAGGATCATCCAGTATCTCGAAAAGGGATCAACAGTAAATCTGCGCCGATAGGCACAAATAAATTCTATGCCAATTTCTTTCTCGGTAACCAGACGTCGCCCACATTCGTGCACCCGTATTCAGTTGTTTGGTCGCATGGTCAGGGAGCATCGTCCAGCTGGGGGTTAGCGATCTCACATATTGATGCACACCAGATAGTGTATGGTAAACCATCCAAAGAAACAGGTGCCGCGCAATACTTCTTGAGCCCCGTTGGCATTCAGTCATTATGTCTCTCGGCGTTGGAACTAGGTCCAACGACTAGTTTGACAACCGATAATCTGACTGCACACTCGGCCAATGTCAACTTACACAGTGATCCCAAAGCAAAGCCCCTTATTACGTTCCCCTTAGTGCAAGGGATGGGGTTCGTTACTGCTATCTATCAAGGAGGGACTCCGCTTATTAATACTGCTATCTACTTCAAGACGGTCACTAAATCAATCAAGGGGCCTAAACCAGGCGTGACCAAGTATACGCTATATTTGGAAGACGGGAAAGTATGGCACGTATACGCATATTCGGAGAAGGGTGACACTTTTGACCTCACAGTCGTCAACAATGGAATGGCCAAGGCCGAGAAGCCGTTCAACGGCATCATTCAGGTTGCCAAGGATCCCGGCGACGCCGAGACCGTAATAGACGCCGCATCTGGTGTATACCCCGTCGGTGTGACGCTTTCCGGCTCAGTATCTGGGTCTAAGGGCACATACACGTTCACTTTCGAGAAGGGGGGAATTTCAGATGTTAAACCACTAATTTACGCTCTGCCTCACCATGTCGACTCCTTCGACGATGCGACCCATAAAAGTATCACGACGGCGAAGCTACAAACCACAACGAAGGGAGTAGCCGTGGGCGTGGTTGCAGATTCGTGGACGATGGTTGAACCTAATATGCCTGTCTCGATGGGCCTTGCTCCTTGGGATCCCGTCGATGGCGAGAAGAAAACGTTGAAGGATTCTGCAATCAACGTAATCAATCCAATAGCTATGAACGAAACTGCCCAGGATGCAATCCACCAGTCGGACCAGAATTCAATGTATTTTAGTGGAAAGGTATAGTTACAGACTGATCAATTTTCTACCTGTGTGGATTGCTAATAGTCATGATAGGCATTGGCGAAGTTCGCTGGAATTTCTTACGTAGCCAACGACTTGCTCAAGAACCCAGCGTTAGCTCAGAGCGGGTTGAAAAACTTGAAAGCCGCTTTCAGTCGGTTCTCGGCAAACAAACAGCAATTTCCGCTGTACTATGAAAGTAAGAGTTGCTGTATCTATATCTTGAATAGAGCTAACTTTAGAAGCTGCCTGGGGAGGTCTTGTCTCTTCTGCGACTTACCTGACCGGAAATGATGGTGCAGACTTTGGCAACACGTTTTACAATGATCACCACTTCCACTACGGCTATTTCATCTACGCTGCAGCCATCATCGGCTATCTTGATCCTAGTTGGCTCACCAAAGACAATGTCGACTATGTGAACGCGCTGGTCAGAGACATTGCCAATCCTTCTCCTTTAGATAAATACTTTCCAGTCTCGCGCAATTTCGACTGGTACCATGGCCACAGTTGGGCCCATGGCCTATACGAAACCTCTGATGGAAAGGTTAGTAGTATCTACGATTTACTCGAGACGTAGGGTATTAATGCATTTCATAGGACCAGGAATCGAGCTCGGAAGACGCGTTGCATGCCTATGCTATCAAGGTGTGGGGAAACACGATCAAGGATGCTAATATGGAGGCCAGGTAAGGTTGAGCGACCCAAAAACGATGCTCTAGTGACTGACGGGGTGAAACGTATAGAGGTAACCTAATATTGTCAATCATCGCTCGTTCTATAAACCAGTATTATCTCTATACTGAAGACAACGAAGTCCAGCCCTCCCAGTATGTGGGAAATAAGGTTGCCGGAATTTTGTTCGAGAACAAGTGTGATCACAATACGTACTTCGGGTCCAACATCGAGTACATCCAAGGTATCCATATGATTCCGCTTCTACCCAGCACGAAGCTCACTCGACCCGCCAATTTCGTGAGGGAAGAGTGGGCGACGTACTTCGACAATGGCCGAGCCGAGAACGTTGAAGGAGGTTGGAAGGGGATTCTCTTCGCCAATCTAGCCACAGTCGACCCCAAGGCTGCGTGGGATTTCTTTACACGGAAGGACTTCGATCCTGGGTGGCTGGACGGGGGCGCTTCGTTGACGTGGTATCTGGCGTACTGCGCAGGCGAGTCTACCTTAATTACTCTTCTTAGGCTTCAACAGGCTAACAATGTTCTAGCCTTTATGTGATAGTCTGGCTGGGCTTGATTGCTTTTATGACAGCCTTGAGACATTTGCTAACAAGCGGAGGGGATAGGGGTTACCTGGATATATTAAAGGCGTTGGTGGCCTGCTTAGTTATTTGTCGACATGAATAATGATTATGATTAGAAGCCAAAATTTGGAGGATACCTAGGGATGGTAATATACTTAAAATCGGGTTTTGCGTATCGACTACCTATAGGAGTACCTATCCATATTGTACCTTACTGGCGGTGTATGAATTAAGCTCATGCTATCCCCTATTAATGTGCCCCTAAACCGTATCCCTCACAACTGGAGCATGCTGATGCTTATAGATCAGATGGCAGTTGACCTTAGGAGTCTTCAACTCCAATTTCTTCTACATATTAATCCGCACTTCCCTTGTCATTTGCGGTAATTTGGGAACGCGTAGCCGCGTTGGTTACGTATCGTTTGGAATAGGCATACCTTACATGGCCTCGTTGTAAGCCCCGTGCATGGCATCCGACAAATAATGATTAGACCTTGGCATCCGTACGGGTCCGGGTATCATGTCAACTTGTGCAGGGCGACCTGTCGACGGTTTCAGGGGCTGCCATTGGCTACGGCAGAGTGATTTCATGTATGTTATGGAGTTATGGACTTGGGAAAGGCTTATCTAGATTCCGGTAGGTACCTAGGTATCATTTGGAGGCCTCTGGTCCTAGGTACATGTAAGGTATTGTATATAATATGTATGTACACAGCCACACTTGGCAATCTACACCTGCATTCTCCTCCTTCCTATACCTCATGTATCCGTACTCGCGTACGTTTCCGCAAGTTTCGATTCCTGCCAAATTGATACTTTGCGCAAGCCATTGGCACGGATATTTGTTATAATTATTGATATACTCGCATCTTGTTTCCGCTTTTATTTCGGATGAGCTGGAAAGGACGAAATCGTCCTGTTGATTTGTATTTGTATTTGTATTCGAAGATCTAGGTCAAGTTAAGCTTACCATGTTTCGTCCCTGGTGAGATCGATTTATTCGAGAATCGGAGCTATGTAAAAACTTGGTTGGTCCTAGCTCCTTTGCTAGGAGGTACGTAGGCTTTAGACTTGCATTCAATTGACATATCCCGTCGTATTATAGGATACCAATGTACCTTTTGCCCGACATTTTGCATACTAAATACTTGGTACATGTATGCACCCCTGTCCCTGTCTCATCGAATCCGGTGCGACCTTAGAGCTCACGCCACGTTTTAACTGCAGGTAAAGCCTGATGTAGTTGTCTGATGTACATAGTTCCTTCACCTTGTTTCGGGGGTGGAGTAAGATGGATCTTTAGCTTCGGTATTATACATTAGGTACAATTAGGGAAAAACTACGTCAACACCGGGACGGTCAAAACAAAGAAAGCTATGAAATACCTGACTCGTACGACCTACACTAGCTGCCCAGGTCCTAGCAGAAAGATAATTGTCAAGGTTTTTCTCTTGGCAACTCACAAGCCCAAGATATGCCCAGACATTCTTCCATGTCATAATTCTATACCAAGAACAAGAACCGAAGAAACCCAAGAAATCCAAGAAATCCAAGAAATCACTTACAAGACAAGCAACAACCCGTCAGCCAGGAACAGCAAAAAGTTACTTTGGTATCTGTCATCACAACTAAAATAACGCCGCAACTGCGTTACGCCCAGAGACACTTGTTTCTTTTCTAGCGACTCAGTAAATCCCCCCCTTTACCAACATAGCTACGAGTGAAAAACAAAGGGCTTTTTTTTTTTTTTTTTTACCTTACTCAGTCTGCGCCTCGTTGTCTCGCGCCCCAAATTCCTGCACATTCTTTTAAGCTTGGGCATCTTTTTTATTCGCCTGCGCCTGCGTTACTTTTCGGGGGAATACCCAGCGTCTTCCCAATGGTGTGTAAGTTATTGCACTAGATCTTCCTAATCTCCCAATATTACACTTACTGCATTTTACTACCTAATCCATAATCAATTAGACGCTCAATCCCCAATTCCCATTTTTATCTTACTTACCTTGGTCCCCCCCTTCTCGTGTTTCCTCACACCTCCGTATATCCCTTTGTGCGCGCTGCTTTCTATAGAGTTAATGTGGTGTTCGCCGACGTGGTGGCATTAATCTTCCGAGCGAATCTTAATATTTATATTGTCTGGCTAACGATGACGCGACGATGGATCGTGATTCAGCCTTACCAAGTTTCCAATCCCAAATCCGCAAGACCGTAACAGGCTTGACTTACCACCACGAGAATGGAGAAGCAAACGAAACTACATCTCTGTTAAGAGGTAACGGTCACTCCGTCTTAAATGGCTCCGCTCATCAGAACGGACACGGTGGTGGGGCTTGGGTGTATTGGGAGTTCTTTTTCAATACGCGGTACACGCCCGGCACTGAGAACCCGAAGCCATGGGTCAAGTATCCGGCCCATACGTGGCATATCACCAAAGCTACTTTATTGAGCAGTACGTATACCATATGCCACCATATACCAAGCGAATAAATCCGGGGGAGACAGGGATGTATGTGTAGCTAAAATGCTAAAATTGACTCTGTAGGTCCCGTCAACATCCTTCTCGTCGCAGTGCCAATTGGTATTGTTGCTGGTCAAGCCGGTTGGGATCCAGTTGCCGTATTCGTTATTAATTTTTTCGCCATCATCCCGCTAGCTGCCGTGCTCTCGTATGCGACGGAGGAAATATCAGTAAACCTGGGCGAGGCTCTGGGTGGCCTGCTCAATGCCACTTTCGGCAATGCTGTGGAGTTGATTGTAAAAAACGGCCCCCAACCCGCCATTACTTGCATGATGACCTTTATTAACAGCTTCCCTGCAGGTTAGCATTATCGCATTAAGAGATAGACAGATCGAGGTTGTCAAGTCGTCTATGATTGGTTCGATCCTATCCAATCTGCTCCTCGTCATGGGTATGTGCTTCTTTTTCGGCGGTATCGTCAATATGAGGGACGAAGAAGGTCGTGGCCAGGAGCAGTCTTTCCAGACAATCACCGCCCAAACCACAGCTTCTCTCATGACCCTATCTGCTGCTTCTATGATTTTGCCTGGCACTGTAAGTACTCCATTCTATTTTGTAAAGGCTGATTGGAGATTGACAAGAAATGTAGCTATTTATGATCATAAATGGTACCGGTGGAGAGGATAAAGAGGCGCGGAACCAAGTCGTACTGTCGCTTTCTCGCGGCACCGCTATCATCCTGCTGCTTCTTTACGTGCTATACCTATGGTTTCAGCTGAGAACACACCACGAATTATTCAGTGCCGAAGCGGGGGTTACACCGGAGCCCACGCAGAACGGAATCCAGCCTCCTGCCGAGGCCGCGACCGAAGATATCTTCCCGGTGTTAGCTCAGGGGCATGAAGAAGAGGAGGAGGAAGAGGAGGAAGAGTGGCATATGAGCCCATGGTCCGCTGGTGCTGTCCTAGTTGTTACAACTGTCCTGGTCTCTATCTGTGCGGATTACCTGGTCGAGAGTATAGATGCTCTAGTAGAACGTGCCCATCTCAGCCGCAGCTTTATTGGTCTTATTCTAATTCCTATCGTGGGTAACGCGGCGGAGCATGTTACCGCCGTCGTGGTGGCAGTCAAGAATAAGATGGACCTTGTAAGCATTATCCTAGAAAACTTGAGTAACATGAAGCTTACTTGTGACGTAGGCTATGGGAGTTGCTATTGGTTCTAGCCTTCAGATTGCTCTGTTCGTGACACCATTCCTTGTTGTTCTCGGTTGGATCATGGACAGAGACATGGACTTGCACTTTGAGACGTGTAAGTTGAATGTAATTCTTACTGCTATCTCTTGAACTGACAAAATCTAGTTGAAACGGTCTCATTTGGGCTGGCTGTGCTGGTCGTGATCTACACGGTCCAAGACGGAAAATCTAATTACCTCGAAGGCGCAATGGTAATGTTACTGCTTTCTGTCAAAAGTAATTAGATGTACTAATATTATTTTAGTTAATGGCCCTCTATGTTATCATCGCCCTGGCTTTCTTCGTTACCCCCAGCCAATACTTCGACGCCGACTGGGTCGTCGGCAAACTTGGCAGCCTAGTCAGCTCAACGTGATGGACGTTCCCCTATTTTTTCTAACCCGTCCTCGAAGGGCGCGGATCGCAGTTTTACGTTCAACTTGTCCAATATATATGCATGCCTAGCGTTGGGTACCGTAGTATCGGATCGTATAGCATATCGCACCACAAGCGTTCCTCACGTCCCATGTTCTTATACATACCTGTCATTCCATTGAGACGTCTTTTTCTTTGTTTTTCTGTATATGTATATGTATATTAGTGGAGTTAGGTTTGAGAAAAATTCAAGGTGCGAGCTGTCTACCTGGAGTTTGGTGGCACATGCAACTAGAATACAGAGTACAGAACAAGGAGTTTATTATGTCTTGGAAATAGGCGGCTATTCCCTATCAATTATATGCGAGTTATCTACCTTGTTTACCTAACAGACTTGTTATTGAAACATGAAGCTATTCCAAGGTATGTACATCGATTAGGTACCTACCTTGTCTGCTTGTCTCTGTTAACCCCTGGCTAGCGTTGGTGGAACCCGAGATTCTAACGTGGGGCTGGAGGGGGGGTAGGTACCTACCTAAGCTATGACAAACGTCATTATTCCGAATGTTATACACAACATTTATCGGCATTCGTAGATTGGTTGCACAAGGTATAGACTACCTAACCTAACCCAGCTATCCTCGGATTAGATATACACTGGACTCCGCGCGCAGAACCTTCTACCACGGCTATTGGATTACATCACTATAGTCTGTCCTACGCTCATTAATAGAAAAATTAATAGAAACACCTCCCACTACCTACATGTCTTGTCTCCGCGGCTTGTACAAGACAACGACGCGATCACATATACTACTTCCATTTGCACAAATCGCAAGTAAACAGTTTTTATATCTTGGTCAGCCATCTAGGCAATTTCAGATATCCAACCAATTTTTTAAGACTACAAGTGCTTGGCGCACATTTGCAACAATGGCGACGACTACGGACACGAACAACTACAAGTTCAATCACACCATGTAAGTCAACGACCCCGCCTTCAAGAGAAGAGGACAAGCTACTAAACGCAGAAACTCGACCACAGGATTCGAGTGAAGGACCCCAAAGCATCCAGTATGACACTACTGCACCGTATATACCCTTCACCACCACAGCACAGACTAACCATATACCCATCACCACAGTCAAGTTCTACGAATTCCTAGGTATGAGCGTAATTAAACACCTACAATTCCCCGACGCCAAATTCGACCTGTACTTCCTAAGCTACGATGGGCCGACTGCGCTCTCGCACGGCCACAGCACCTTCGACCGGCAGGGCGTGATCGAGCTGACGCACAACTACGGCACCGAGCACGACCCGCACTACAAGGTCAACAACGGCAACGAGGAGCCCCACCGCGGCTTCGGGCACGTGTGCATCTCCGTCGACCACATCCAGGCTGCGTGCAAGAGGATCGAGGACGCGGGGTATCGGTTCCAGAAGAAGTTGACGGACGGGAGGATGAAGAATATCGCGTTTGCGCTGGACCCGGATGGCTATTGGGTCGAGATTATTAGTCGTAGGAGGGGATCCAAGGGCGCGGAGGATCCGGAGGAGCAGGGGGTCGGGACGGACGTTGGTACTTATCGCATGGTGAGATTTATTTATTTCTCCCCCTTTTCCCATTAGGTACCTAAGCATCCACGACTAACGCAAGAGCGTAGAACCACACGATGATCCGGGTCAAGGACGCCGAGAAGTCCCTCAAGTTCTACCAGGACGTGCTAGGCATGAAGCTGTTCCGCACGGTTGAACAGTCCGCTGCCAACTTCAACTTGTACTTCCTCGGGTACCCCGGCCCCGAGGGCGTTCCGGAGGACGGGTTCACGGCGGATTATGAGGGGTTGCTGGAGTTGACGTGGAATTATGGGACGGAGAAGGATGAGAAGTTCAAGTACCATGATGGGAACTCGGAGCCTCAGGGCTTTGGACATATTTGTGAGTTTTACTTGCCTTATTTCTCCTCTCACCTTCTCTCTCATCTCTAGGGAATAATGCGTGTTGGTTTTTTTTTTTTTTTTTTTTTTTTGGGGAGAGCTAACGTAGGATAGGCGTTTCGGTCGATAGTCTGGGCGCGGCATGCTCGAGGTTCGAGACCCTGAATGTCAACTGGAAGAAGCGGCTTACGGAGGGGCGCATGAAGAACGTTGCTTTCTTGCTTGATCCGGATGGATACTGGGTCGAGATCGTGCAGAATGAGCGGTTCTCTGGACAGGAGAACTTTTAAGTCTGGTTGCGGCGAGTTGTAGATAGATAGTGGGTCTATGATGGTTGCTATCGTGAGTTGTTAGGTGTGGTATATAGTGTGATTAATTGGAGTTGAGGAGGCCACCTAAAAGAGGGCGAAGAAAAGAACGATCTAACGGTCGAAAAGGTAAACAAATACTTAGCTAGGGGCAATATCCGCATAAAAGTTACTCAATATACCTATATATCAAACGACTTAGAAACGGCGGGCAGACAACATAAAATTCGGCGAAGACTGGTTCCTATTTGATGTACTACGTCACCGGTCCATCAAGGTACTCGTTCTGTTGCCGCTATAGATCAACACATTCTGAGTTTCTCAGGTATGTAACTACCTAAGCTAGCTTAACGGTCGACTTGGCCATGCTGCCCTTCCTCATCCCTCTGAATTCTCAATAGCTCGGCTCTCTCTCTCTCCTTCTCCTTGTTCTTGAAGAACGCGAGCAAGCCTAAGTCATATAGGATTTTCAACCCTCCCGAGGCGACAAATGACACCCAGAACAGATTCCGATCGACCAATATACCTGTCAGCAGCGGGCCGAGGCTCTGTGCCGTAGTTCTGACAACGTTCACGGTCCCCATGACCGCCGTTCGCTCCGCGGGCAGTACGATGGTGGCAAGGAAGGCAGAGCGCGGCCCTGAGTCCATGGACTGAGTGCTCGCGTTCAGAACGAGGAAGACTAGTGCTAGGTGAACGTCGCTGGGGACGCCTAGGAGGGCGCGGAATATTTGCGAGGGGAGGTGTGTGAATATCATGGTCTTGGAAGTTATAGTGTTAGCATTGGGAGGGATATTTATACGAAACACGAAGACTGGAGGAATAAGAGAGCTTACATTGACATTACCAAACCGCTTAGCCAGAGAAGAGGCAACGATCATAGAAGCGCCTGCGATTATCTGCGTGACGAAGAATATTGAGCCTAGCTTCCCCTCTTCGATGTCGAATTGGGATTTGAAGTAATACGTGATCCAAGATCTAACAACATTTAGTAATAGTTGGATAGTCACGAGGCGAAACGGGTTGGTCTACTTACAACGGAGCAGCTCCAGAGCCAAAGGAATCTAAAGCAAACAGAAGGCACAGCGTAACCACTACAGGGACGCTCTCCTTACTGATATCTGGGAATAACGCCCGCAATCCCCGTTTAGGAGGCGTGGTAGCCTCCGCACCGCTCTCTAGCAACGGCCTCGTCTCGCCATCTCGAGCACGGTTCTGTACCTGCTGCTTCTTCTCAGACTCTACCGCGTTGCTCAGGAGCAGAGTCAGGGTTAGCTTTAACAAGCCGAGAGCAGCATATCCCAAGTAAATAGCGCGACACGCGCGGACGAAATCCCACCTGAGAGTTTCCGTCAGGTGCTGGAGGATCCAGCCGCACGCCATGCAGCCGCACGCAGCACCGACGAGACCGAGGAGGCTGTACCAGGCGTAGATGTCGCTTCTCTTTTTGGGGTCGGTTAGCTGCGCTACGATGCTCTCTTCGATGGCGCGGAAGGGGCCGATTTCGTTGCCGCTGGGAGGGATATTTAGTACTTGTGTAATCTAATATTTTATATTTTATTTTATACTAGACAATAAGAAAGAGAAAG
The DNA here is from genome assembly GCF_022497035.1 of Daldinia vernicosa. NCBI lineage: Eukaryota > Fungi > Ascomycota > Sordariomycetes > Xylariales > Hypoxylaceae > Daldinia > Daldinia vernicosa. The sequence continues at coordinate 159,583 of NW_025953934.1, forward strand.
AGGGGGAGAGAGAGGTAGATTTGGCCCCTCACCTTGGACTTATAACCCCCACGACCGCCGCGACGAGAAGCACCCAGTACGACCCGAACAAAGCGAACACCACACCGCTAGCGCTCACCAGCAGCGCGCCGAGAGCGAGGACTACGCGCCGCCCCAGCGCGTCGGCGAACAGCGTCAATGCGAAGCTAAGACACACGTCGCCGGCCAGGGTCAGCGTCATGAACAGCCCGATGTCCGTCTTGGGGATCGCTAGGGCGGAGAGATAGGCGACTAGGATGAGCGTTGATAGCCCGTATGCGAACATGCGCGCGAAGCGCTGCAGACAAAGTAGTTTGACGTCGAGCGGTGAGGCGTAGAGCGATAGGAGGCCTGTCTCTTCGAGAATGTGGCCTAGGGCTCTGCGGAGCTTTGACGCCGAGGTGGGCGGAGGGGGCGAGGACATGTTGCTGGTTGGTAGAAGAGATATATTGGGGGGTGGGGAGGGGGTATTGTTTTTTTTTTTTTTTTTTACCAGAGAGTCGATTAGAAGGGGCAATAGGTATGTGACTTGTATAATACAACTCGGAGCTATATTAGAGTATTATTGGGCGTAGTCGAACATATTTTTTTCAAGCCTGGTAGATATCCGAAGCTACGAGATGCCTCGGAGATAATATCGGTAGAGGATCTCGTTAGTTCAGACGAACGATGCCCTTATATCCTGATGTAATAGTGGCTTATACGCTTATATAAACATTCAGGAAGCAGCAGCCCAAGCTTTCTGATCTATTATTTGATTTAGTTTAGGCAGAGATGTTGCTCCGAATATATGGACAAATCGGACAGTCGTTGAGATATTATCGTCAAAGCTCGGCGTTCAAGCTTGTCGCCTTCTAATTGACCAATCAACGACGGCTAATAGAAGATGATCCCCGCCGCGTAATTACGAGCTTAGTTTATGGCTCACTTACAGGGGACGACGCGTAGAGATGCGCTAGCATGGAAAATATCGTAGATATATCCTCTTTTATGAACTACCTTCATCGTGTTGCAGTTGGTGTCTTAAGGTGTAGATGTTCATAAACATTAAAAGGTTTCGTATTCGTATTAGCTACCCAGGCTGTCAGGTAGGTAATCCTACGTTGATCGACAGCTCCCCTATTACAAAAACGCTCGAGAAGATATTCACTATCTATCAGCTTATAGGTAATCATAATATCCTCCTCAATGCCTTTAAAGCTTATATCGGAAGTGTTTGTTCTCCTTGTCAGTTAAATCCTTGAAACCCTCCAGCAATTCTGCTTCTGTTACCTCATTGTGGCGGGCCAGTCGGTCGCGTTCCCTATTATCAACCCAACACCATAGTGTGTATATTCCCTGGAAAAGAACAACAGCACAATAAGTTCCAAGGAGACCCTTAATTGCGGTTGGATACCTAGGCGCCTCCCACGATAGGAACAAGTGAGGGCCGATGATACTACATTCGTCGACGTTAGCCGTTGCCCCTTTTGACTCGCTGATCTTAAACTTACTTTCCGACGACAAAACAGACGAAATAAATCCCGATCACAGTACTTCTCTTAGTATGTCCAGCCACATTGAGACCGGGAACTGTCCAGTTCAAGACAACGGGTGATCCGAGGAAGTTTTCTAGCCAGCACATAGCGACAAGCGCATACCGGTGCTCAATATCAATGGTCAGGATACCCACAAGTCCGGCTATACCAGGTAAGCATCCAAGAATGATAGCTACGCCCACCATATTCGGGAGTTGCGAGAATAAACCTAGTGAAATGCAAGCAACGACTTCGACCGCGCCTCCCGGTGTCTGTAACAGAGATGTTCTGAGCGCGTCGAAGTTGAACCCCTTAATTATAGCGGACATGAATGTAGTTACGGCGCCGTTGAGGATTCCGAATCCTATGCCAGTTAGCCACATCAAGTAGCATTTCCCATCTAGCAGGGCCTCCTTGACTTGGTATGGCCGAAAAGTCGCGTCCTTGAGGCCAATCTGGTTGTTGGAGACACGCCAAACGGCAACGGCACGTTCGTATTCCGTCAGCATCTTCGCATTGTGCGGTCCGTCGGGGAGGTAGAGCAAGATAACAAATCCCCATGCAAACGTGAGAGCACCGACTATCTAGACGTAGGTACTTCATATTAGCCTTTGCCGTAAGGAAGATAAAGGGGGTTCTCACTAGGAATATCAACTTCCATTGTGCTATCGCCAACCCTTCAGCAACGCCCGAGGCGTAAGCTAGGAGAGCTCCGAGAATGTTTGACAGGCCATTCGTACACAGCCAAATGGAGCTTCTCAAGGACTGCTCTTGACGAGTCCATAGCATCGAAGTCAGGAGCACCCACGCAGGCGAGATGCAACCCTCAAGCATGCCTAGAAAGAATCGGACAGCAAAGAAGCCACCGAAATTAAAGACCGCGGCTTGGAGCATGCACACAGCCCCCCAGACGAATAACATGCCGCCAACCAGTTTTCCAATAGCGACGCGTTGTAGCAATAGGTTCCACGGCCACGCTCCGCCTTGGCGGCTAGTATTAGCTTTTCATCTGATACGTTAAGATTCAAGGACTGCCACGTACAGAGCCAACCAAAATACACGGCTGACGCGACCCAGGAGTAATCGTCCCCAGTCATCTTCGTGTCTCCTTGTAAGCCATACGCGTTCGAGTAGTTGAGGCTGTGATTGCTTGGTCAGTATGAGGACTCAATAAGAATAGCTCGGTGTCAACCGTACGTCTGCTTGTCGAGGAATGATAACATGTATGTGATCATCATCTTCACCCGGACCTTATGTTAGGAGCAAAAACATTATAAGATGCGTCAATGTCATCATCGTACCATGGGAAGCACCAGAAGATCCAACTTCCATCGGACTTTTACGGCGTCCGCTTCAAGCTGCGCTCGGTCGTATTGCAACGACTGCTGCAACATGTCTTTGCCTAGTTCGTTGAGATCATTTCTTCGGTGGATCAAGTCCCCTAATATGTTCTTCTTCGGCAATACGAGGCTATTCCCGTGTTCTATATCAGAGGCCACGCTCTCGGCGCCGGTGGTGCCCTTTTTCTCCGCCATTGCTGTGATATCTCGGGTTTCCAAGGATGGGTTGTTGTTGGAAGTAATAGAGAACCATTGGAATTTACGAATGCCAAATGGCATGTTAAATATTACTCCGCTCTATCCTAGCTCTACTTGGCTGAGATAGTCGTGATGTTCTCTACCCCGAATTGTACCTAGTAGGTATCTGGTAAGGTATGCTGATAAGATCCTTGCTCTATATTCGTCGGGGTACAAAGGTGATGCCCAGGCGTGACGTCGCCGTTCCGCTTATAACAACTCCGCTTGAAATCATTCATACCGCGGTCTTACGCCCAGGACTGTTATCAAAAATGGGTATAGTGATTGTATGTTAGATCTTAGATAAAAGGGTAGACGAACAATACTGATTACCAGATAGGCAATCCCCGATGCCAAGAGATATGATTATCTTGCGTCAAATGTAACGATGGGGTAGGAATTAAACAGGTTATACATGAGGAGTTACTGGTATAGTCCCCTTATCTCCAACTATTCGGATCTAATGAAGTTTAAGTCTATTCCCTTAATTCCTTCCCCCACCCTTCGAGGTTATACCGCGGCATAGCGTCTCGGGGCTGCACTATATACTCTTATGAGGGGTCAACCTTATAAGCATCTCTCTGCTTAGATGCTTCCTATGTAATGTCTATTATTAGACGGTCAAACGTTTGAATATGGGCGGTATTGAAGGATCGACGACCAAGAAGTCCTGGCAGGAATTGCAGGCAGCAAAAAAGGCTGAGCAGGACTCAAGAATACCAGTAGAATGGAAGTTGAAACCAGAAGACATTCCGCCGGAGGACACAGTTGACCTCCGCCCCTTTATTAACAGATACGGGATATTGTCGCCGGCTGAGTTAGCAATCACCAGCGACGAGTATGACGCAACATCGCTAGCGGCCGCCATTGCCACAGGCAAATTCACAGCCGTAGAGGTCGTGACGGCATTCTGTAAACGTGCTGCGATAGGCCATCAGCTCTGCAACATGCTGACGGAAATCATGTTCGCGGATGCGATAGAGCGGGCCAAAGAATTAGATGACATTCTCAAAAGCACGGGGAAGGTGGTCGGGCCTCTGCATGGGGTTCCTATGACTTTCAAGGAGTGCTTCCATTTCAAGGGGTACGACTCGACGAATGGGTACATGTCCCGAGTCTTCCAGCCGGCCGACCGCACGTCACCTCTGCCGGAACTCTTGCAAGCTACTGGGGCGGTAATCATTTCGAAGACAAATGTGCCCCAGACGATGCTGGTTGCGGAGAGCCATAACAATGTATTCGGGCGCACCAAGAACCCCGTGAACTCCCGCTTGACATGTGGCGGAAGTAGCGGTGGCGAGGGTGCGAGCCAGGCCTTTCGTTGCAGTGCTCTCGGAGTCGGAACGGATGTAGGCGGATCGGTACGAATACCAGCTGCTTGCAACGGCGTTTACGGGTATAAGCCAAGTTTCGGGATCATCCCCATGATCGGGTATTCCTACTCTGGATGGACGGGTTCTAACACCGGGATTCCAGCTGTGACAGGTCCCCTGGGCCATTCCGTGCGTGACCTTGACCTGTTCACTCGCATCGTCAGAGATGCGAAGCCTTGGGATTTCGACCCTGCCGTCATTCCGAATATCATGGAACTCGGCACTGCAGTATCGCGAAAACCCATCGTCGGCGTCATCCACGCATCAGGCCTTACGCCTCACCCGCCGGTCCGCCGAGCCCTACGCGAAGCCGTAGCCAAGCTCGCAGCAGCCGGGTTCGAGATCAGGGACTTCGATCCGCCGGACTTCATCGGCATCCGCGACATATCAGAGCAGCTGTTCACGCTAGACGGGCTCTCGTTCCCAAAGCAGGAGTTCGCTAGGTCGGGCGAGCCGATCGTGCCCAGCGTCAAGAAGATCGGGTTCTTGGACCTCCCGCGGAAGACGCAGGAGGAGGCGTGGCAGTGGAATACCAAGAAATTGGGGACCCAGAAGCAGATGCTGGACGAGTGGCAGAGGGTGGGCTGCGATGTCGTTCTGGCGCCGGCCGGTCCGCATACGGCGGTTTTGCCGGGGAAGTGGACGAGCGATATTTATACTGTGGCTTGGAACGTGGTCGACGTAAGGCCTTCCTTTATTTTACGGGGAAACAAGTTGTTTATATTATACGAGTTAGCTGACGTTATTGTTGCCTCCATCCATTTTAGTACCCTGCTATCGTCATCCCCTTCACGCACGCCGATCCGGCTCTCGACCCCGTGGATGCCGAGTTCAGGCCTTTGCACGAGGCCGACCGGAAGAATCAAGACATGTGTAAGGCAAAACATTTAACCTACCTACCTACTTACTATAGGTACTATACTATATTACGGTTAGTTGATAGCTGACGTATCAATCACAGATGACTCGGAGCTTTTCAAAGGCGCGCCTGTGGCATTGCAGATTGTTGGGCCGAGATTAGGGGACAAACAACTACTCAAGGACGTCGAGCTGCTTGACAGTGTACTGAACGGTACCGCTTGATCTACTTGAATCATCGACGTGTTTGATCTTTGGCCTACTAGGTAGTAGCATCTGTCTCCTGTTCGTACCTATCTGACCACAGGACAGTGCGCTCTTTGCTCGGCCACCTGCTTTTACAGCTGATCTTAAAGCAAACTAACGAGAGTGTCTTTTAAATAAGGACCCTTGGTAGTCTAGTTGGTTATGGCGTTCGGCTGTAATTGTAAATGAACATGATTGTTACCGAAAAGTCACCGGTTCGATTCCGGTCCGAGGGATCATATATTTTTTGTTGTCTTGTCTGTGTCTGTTACTACTCGTGCTTGTTTGTGCTTGGATCCGGGCTTTGAAAGTCTGAGAAGTGTAGTAGCTAGGGCTAGGGTTAGGCCTCTCTTTTAGTCCTATGCTTTAGTCTTGGTAGTACTAGCCTTATTTTCAGCTGTGGATTCCCTATAAGTTAAAAAAGGGGGGTAAATGTGAGGCTACCTACTTTTAGCGTTGTTGAATTTATAGTCGCATGCGAGGATGGAGATCTAGGATATGTGAGAATTAAAAGACTATTGTCTAAAAATGAATAAAAATGTCGACTTTTGCCACGTCCGGATCAATACAGCTCGCCTAATAAAACCACTTACAGTAGGTAGCTAAAACCTTCGCCCGGAGCATGTGTTGGCGCCACAAATGGAATACGTGCTGCATGCATTCAGCCGGGGCCGGTTCCGACTTGTCCGTTTGTAGACGGGGCGGCTCCCGGGCCCTTGCATTAGGTAACAAACTTCGTATTCACATCCGAGGAATCGGGAAAGCGAGAAGAACTTTAACTTCTATTTTTATTATCGGGTGTTACGTTGCTACTAAATGTTGCTTAGTAGTACAATGTCGTTTAGGTGTTTATATATAAAGAGAAGTTCTCAACGTAAAATTGCATCGCGTCGTACTCTCTTTGATGCTGTATTACGGAAACCCGCGGCAACCGACATATCCTCAAATCCACATCGAAACCGACTTCCTAGTGTAAAGTAGCACCAACTAATAAAACGGGAAATTCACATCGACCGGAAATATGCAGCTTCCCAGGAGTCTCGGAATCTCGACGGCTGTCCTCCTCTGCCAAATCAGAGTCGCACTCTCATACGATACCACTCCGTTCATCGGTCCACTTGACCCCTGGAGGGTAACCCGGCTGCAGATCACGGCTCCGGAGCCGGGCCACTCGAGACCCTTTGGCATCGACCTGGCCATCTCAAATCCCAACAAGGTCTCAGCGGGCCCAGCGCCGCACGCGGCTGGCGGTGGATACTTGCCCTTCGCCCCGAGCGCTGCGAATTGCACCGTCGAGAGCGCGGATGGGGACACAGCTGTGAGCAACACCTGCATCGAGACAACGCAGTACTCATACGGGGTATGGTCGGTAGATTTGCTGCCTGGAAACACTACTATTGACCCTCGGAGCTTTAACCTTGTTTTTACGTTGAACTACAACGTTACTCGTTGGGGAGGGATTCTATACAAATTATATGAGGGCATGGGACACTTCGGAGTCGGTGATAATTTAGAAGAGGGCCGCTGTGATGATGGGAGTGGGACGTGCTTGTTTACGCTGAAAGTAAATAGCACGCCGGCTTTGATACCGCCGACGATGACGGCTTGCCAGGGGACTTGTAGACTGGATTAGTTGAGAGGGGAAGATTGCCTATCTTATGGTTGTTAAGGGTGGTTACTAGACGCCACTTTGGTAAGGCGAAATAGGAATTTTGTAGTAGTTGATACTTCCTCGTTAGTCCTAAATAATTACCTTGCTGAGTTATTTTCATGTATTTATTTAGATGCTAACGTCTCAAGTGAAAATTCGACAATATGCTGAGATGTCTGGGTAGAAGAGAAGCTTAAGGGGTAGGGGCTAGATCAAATTACTAGATTCTCGTAGAAGAACGACGAACTGAAACTTCCTACTCCATGTACGGTTCATTGTGTTTGGATTCAGACGGGATCCATTTAAGCTCTGATTGATGGGATGCATAACTTTCCTATAAGTGACAAAGCTCGAGTCATTGTCCACCGAGGCAAGGCGCGTAGTAGGTAATCCCTTATAATGACGAACGAGTAACAGGTACCTACCTACTATATGCTTGATGATAGCGCTACAAAGCGCTCGTAACTGAGGACTTGTACTACTAATGACGAGGTTCTATAATTGAACATATTTATTACGAAAAGATATCTAATCCTTCCTAAAAAAGGAGTAAACGAGTTCAGGGGTTATCGACCTGAATCTCATATCTGATAGGCGGGTAGTTAATACATCTACCACTTCTTCGAAATTAATAGTATTTCTCTCCTTTTACCTGTTCACTTCCTATATAGTAGCATGCGTAGCTAAGTTTTACTCACGAAGAGTACTAATAGCCTTTGTTCCTGGTCATTGGGGTTGATTACTGCCATATTCGAGCACGCAAGTTGGGCATTTTCTTTGAGGGGGATCCAATAGCCCCCGATGAATATACCAGGCACTAGGCGAAGAAAGGAGCAACTAGTCCTGCTTGTTCTTAATAAAAGTATAGTAGATTTAATTCATATTTTATTAAGATCAAGCCCTCAGAACTTGGTTGCCGTTGGTATTTTTAGCAGTCTGAGGTGGTTGAGATTGCCAGCCCCTCAACATCGTTCACGAGCCAGCCTAAGGTTGTTCTAGAGCTCTAGTATATGCAGCATACTTAAAAGGTCTTGGATGCCTGTATTAGGGCTATTTTATATTGATAAGGCGCTGCAGGTGCTCTTGCGAGTCCAGAGCCTAGACGCGTACAGTGCCGCCGGCAATGCGAGTTGAGCGGATTTTAGAGAGCGCCGTAGACGCAATAGACGCCGAGCGGGATGCCACTCCTGCCTCATTGTATATATATATAATTCACAAGTATACGGTTAACTACCGAACTTACCATGCTGAAACCCAGCAAATAAGAAAAGAGCAAGTGCTCTGGTCGAGATAACCCACGCTTGGATAAGCTTATGAATTGTTAGCCGGCCGCGAGCACCAACGGCAAATCCCCTTCCCCCTTACCGTGAAAATACCTAACCCACGACTTTCTAAAGCGGAGGCGCTTATTACCAATGACTGAAAAACCACGCAACACACCGCCGGCAGCTCTCGAGCATGACTAACAAGCCTTGTCAAAGTCGGACTTTAAGCTGCATCCGGGGTATGTTTTCGCCTTGTACGCGGTCTGGAAAAATACGGAATTTTAATGAGCTGCATCCGGTGGGTAGCACAACTTTAAGAAGTATATCAAGGTAGGCGGCACGGCATCGACGGCTACCTAAGAGATCACGTAGGTAATATCGAGGTTGCAGTTGTGTTCAAAAAGCAAAAGGTCTAAGCCGGTGAAGGGGTTGATATCAGGCTATATGTAATGGGGAAGAAAGGAGGTAAATATGCTCTTACACATACCTACCTAGGTACCTAGGTAGGTATATTATATAAGTGATTATTAAGTGAGATCGGATTTACATACTCATCGTGCAATCCTACCTCTTATCGGATCCCATCCGGGTCCATGTGCCCGGTCCTTACCTTACGTAAGGGAACAGTCACCATTGATGGAACATTCAAACGGTTCACAACATATGAACATTGACCTTACATGTACTAATTCGCGACATGCAGGTCGCACGTGGTCTGACTATAATATTTTTTGCGCGGCAAAACCGCAGTGAAAATGGAAAGAAGTTAGGAAAAGGAAAGAGAGAGTTTGCTGTAGGTAGGTACCTACCTATAGATATTATGGAAGTTATGGGTCTCTACATCTGCCGAGTTGCTATTACCGTTATTATATCGTCCCCACCTCACCGAATCTGTCGATGGCTCGATTTGGTTAATGTCTGAAACTTACTACGAGATTCCCTTCGTCATTACAACTCGGCAGTTTTAATGACCCATTTCTTGCTCCAGTCAACAACACCATCGCCATTTACCATTTACCATCTAGGTTACCATCTACCATCTACCATTTACCATTACCAGACAACGACGGGAATCCCACACGCCTGGTCTCGGACGTCAGATTTATTGTGTGGTCTAGAATCTAGATCCTGCTCGGCTTGCAGCTGTGGCTGTGGCTTGTGTATCACGGTAGCATACCTACCTCCTATCATTGTAGCATACCTATCATCAATGTAGGTATGATGATGTACAATGTATGATGTATGACGGTATGCTACACACGGCCATGCAGCAATACCTAACGCCTACATACATACAGAGACACATACTTGACCTACAATTAGAAATTCCATCTGAATTTTCACGAGAATCAAACTACATCATACATCATCGCGGAGTCATACCCGTCTGCAATGCTGCTATCATCTCGATAGCCTGCCTTCCACTTATGGATGTGCCGAGGCTTACGCTCAAATTTGACGCTACCTTCTTCGCCTCTTGAGCTAATTACCATCTCTGGTTTGCCATGGATGAGAGCCGCATTGCCTGCCCCCTGCGCGCTTAGTTGCGCTCTTCGGCGCCATTTCCAACGAGAGCTACTCTATTCGCCCAAGCGGATGGCGGATGGCGGAAAACGGACTTAAGCTTCCTAGGACAGCGTTGAGAGGGTAATATATACGCCTCGGGTTTCCAAGAAAGTTCCCGAGATGGTTACCGTGTCACCAACAGCGCCCTGGTCAACCCAAGCTACATCAGTTGATCATCGCGGATATGACCCGAAACATAACATATTCTCCGGCTCGTGCTATCGTGCTCTTGTTTGCTTGTTTGACTATACCTGCGAAACCATTGGACTATCCATCTGCCGAAATCACGTCTAATACAGCCCCAAGCCGCAGAGTCGAGCTATTCACGTGTCTACTCACTTGGCGGTCATCCCAGGGTTTTCTTGTCGATTTTCCCAATTCAACACTGGGCCAAGCGCTTGTTTCCCCCGCTCACCTCGTCTGACGGCCTTGTCGACAGGGTCCCTTTTCCTTCCAGGTGGGTCGGCGGGGTCCCCAGAGTCTTGGGTCTGTAGTAGCCTGGCTAGTTCTGAGCGGAACCTCAAGCGGATATGGGGACGATCTCGCAGGGGCCGAGAGGCGCCGGGGAGCTGGTTCAAGCCACCGCAAGGCCCTGAAGTGCCGTCACAAGCGTAACGGTTCATATATCATATAGTTATCTAAATATTAAGTACGAGTGTACCTTCCACCCTCAAGCCCTCTCCCACCATTTTAATCGAACAGGCTAGCCGCAGGTACTGGGAGTCTTTATCCTTGGCCAAATCACCGTTGGATAACGCCGACATGCCCGTGGGATAACCGACAAGTAGGACCGCATATATACCCACCTTGGCACACGTTGTCAGCAGTCCCTGATATTCGGCCTCGGCGTTTCTACTTCTCATATTTCTAAGGGCATAGGTGCACCCAGGGTTTTTTTGTTTTGGCTGTACTACCAGGTCGGAAACTCTATACATCGATAGCCAAGAGTATCTAGAGGTTTTAATGACCTATAGGCTCTTACAGATTTCCCACCGTTTTAAGGAAGTGGAAATCTGCTATTATCCGTCCCGTTCTAACTCCAGCTTATTTCACAAGAGCAGATGAAACCGTGGGGCAATGCTTGGACTGGAGAACTCTGTGATTGGGAGCTTCATAGCTCACTTTTGGCTACCCCTAATTGTTTCAGCGGTTCTCACATGGCTGGTTAAGAATCGATACCATAATGGCTTGAACAAGTACCCGGGACCCTTTCTGGCTTCGTTGACGGACTTGTGGCGATTTTGTGATGTTTATGGACAGAGACCTGACATAACACATCGAAAGTTGCATGCCAAGTATGGCGATGTAGTACGCCTGGGACCCAATTCTCTGTCGTTTGCGGACCCGAAGGCCCTCAAGACGATATATGGCCTTAATAAGGGATTTGTTAAGGTACGAGCCCCTTATACAATTTCCAGTAGGAGGTATCAATTTTTGACACTTTTTATTAGTCCGACTTCTATGTTGTCCAGCAGTCAGTAGTCAAAGGAAATTCTCTTGCCTCACTATTTAGTACGACGGACAACAACTTCCACGCCCAATTCAGACGATGTGTCAATTCAGCCTTTGCTATGTCTGCTTTAGTACAGTACGAACCTTTTGTTGACAATACGACTAAGTTGTTCCTTAAGCAAACGGAGTACCTCTTTGCTGGCAACCCGGAAGGGTGCGATTTCCCACGATGGCTGCAGTTTTACGCTTTCGACGTAATCGGTGAGATTACTTATAGCAAGCGACATGGATTCATCGAGAAGAACGAGGATATCGATGGTATAGTTAACTACTTAGGGAATCTGTTCCTCTATGTTGCGCCGGTATGTTGGAATTTGACGTGATACGCTATGAAAAGGTACTAACACACATAATCAGATCGGCCAGATTCCGTGGCTCGACCGTGTCTTCCTCAAAAACCCCATCTACCTCAAGCTCTCCCAATGGGGGCTCATTGATGCGACTTTCCCTGTTGCGCGGTTCGCGCGTGCTCGCATGGCTGAGCGTCTGGGACCTAACCTTACAGGCGATCCTTCCAAGCCTCTTCTTCCGGTCTCCACCGAAGGCAAAGCCGAACCTAAATCGCCCGATCTACTATCCAAGTTTCTCGCTTCGCATGATGCCCGACCGGAGTTCATGAACGACACTCTAGTGCAAACCATGGCTGTGTCCATGGCATTCGCCGGCTCCGAAACGACCGCTATCTCACTAGCTAGTGTCTTCTATTATCTGCTACGCAACCCGTCTGCGCTCTCAAAATTGAGAAAAGAGCTGGACGACGCTGCTTTGTCTGGCATATTCAGCGATTACGAAACGGGTCTTGTGACATGGACCGAGAGCCAAAAGTTGCCATATCTTGACGCTTGCATTAAGGAGGCATTCCGGTTACACCCGGCGGCTGGCTTGCCGCTCGAGCGCATCGTTCCCGAGCCCGGCGTTGAGATTGCAGGCCATTACGTCAAGGGCGGGACCATTGTTGGCTGCTCGGCGTGGATCATACATCGCCGGCCAGAGATCTGGGGCGAGGACGTCGACACCTTCAGACCTGAGCGGTGGCTAGTTGACGAGACACTCGTAGGCGCCAAGAAGGAGGAACAGGAGCGTCGGATTCGTGAGATGAATGGAATGATGTTCCAATTCGGCATGGGCGCCCGCACGTGTATCGGAAAGAATATTAGCTTGTTGGAGATCTATAAGGTTGTCCCAAGCTTGCTCCGGCGGTTCGATGTAAGCCATTCCCCGTATCCTCTGATCTAATCGGCGATGGTGCCCGATACTAACACTCACCCGCAGATCCAATTCAAGGACCCCAACCAGGAGTGGAAGCTGGTGAATGCGTGGTTCGTCAAGCAGCAGAACTTCGATGCCATGTTCGAAGTGCGGGATCTGGTGAAGCCCCTGAATGAGAAACTTGCCTCGTCTTAAACTATATTGGGTAATGGCTCGAGCCGAGAGGAAAATAATGAATGCTTTGCATACTATGTATACTTCTCATGTTCAGGTCCGCTAATGAGCGTAATAGATTTACTTCTTGTTGCTTTGATATGCCTAGAAAAATTTGATCTAATGTAAGAGAGTAGAAATACTTGGGTTGCTCTAGAGGATTAATGTGAATTGGCCTGGCCTAGTTGCTCTGATATAACATCGTGGATTATGATATGTATTGATTTTATCAAGACTCCCTATCATAGCTGACAATGACATTAAGAGGTACGAAACCTACCTAAACAAACGAAAGCCGCCAGCAGCAGATAAGAAGGGGGTATCGTCCATTTCAACTACTACATAGGTAGGTTAGGTACCTAGACAAGACTACTACAATATCCACATAACGTAGTCCTTAGAGAAAGTAAAGCAAAGCAAAGTAAAGTAAAGTAACGTTAATCAATCAGAACGGGCGGGGAAAACATTTCCTTCAGCATTACCTTAGCACGCAGCTCGGCTGTTCCGCACAACTTTCCTATTCTTCTCATACACATCAATCCATGCCGTTCCATGTCCTCCCATCCCGGGCGCGACGACTCACAGTACAGTGAAGAGAGAATAAATAAAAAGTTGAATAAAAAAAAGGTCGCGCCCTTCCCTTCCTCCCCCCTTAAGGTATCTGTATCAGGACCCCTTTCCCCTCCAAGAAAAATATTTCATTACAAAGCGTGTCGGTTTCCGAATAATAAGTGCAAATTCCCGATAAACGGCGTGCGTTAGTTAGGGTTAAGCCCGGTCGCAAAGGTAGCGGTTAGGCGAGAAGATTGGTTGGACGGCGTATCCAACGTGTTGGCGTTGAAAGTTCGTGGCCGGAATGAAGTCAAAAGGCGAGTCATGCTGGGAACGTCATCAAAAGCGTGGAATGAAAGAATCGCTATAATATCGAGAAGGAATTCCTCGCCATAGCCGACTATCGTTCAGTTCCAGCTTATGATTTCTGGGGAATATTGGTCATGGACTTGAGCATGCTGTGTCCTATTAGCCTATTGATCGAATCGACACCTTCACACGCGTATAATTTAAGAGATGAGATTAGACATTAAATCTACGTACCGCAGATTCCGGTCCCCCATTTCGTCACTCATGGACTTCAGGCCCTTGATGGATAGATTAACTTGTGCTAACTGTTATTACACATGAGTCAGCCACTTTTTCTCGTGATGGCTTGAAAGAAACTTGTGTAAGTGAAAGTAGATGTAAGCGGAGATGCTGCGACTGGCAAGCGAGGGTTTGTATAGGGGGTACTGCGCACCGCACTCATCGCAGCCGATGAATGGTCAGGCTCCTCACCTGCAGCTGCGGGAGCCTCCGAGTCGGTAGCACCTTCGTTATCTTCTTTCTTGTCAGCTTCATCATTGTTGTCTGCGAATCTACTAGCTGACAGACCCTTCTTCACTGGCGTTTGCGCCGCCGCCTTGGCCTGGTATTCAGGTCAGCATAATGTATTATAGATTACTACTAATAGAGTTTAATCGGGCTTCATACCAGTGCCTCGGCAATTTCCGCGTCCTTGACCTTCAGCTGAGCCTCCATCTCTGCAAATCTCGACTTGATATCGGATGCTTCCTTCTCGGCTGCCGCTCTCTTCTTCTGCTCTTCCTCCGCTATAGTAGACAGATTCTCGTACATATCCTTGTAGTCGGCTTCCTGGTTCTTCAGTTTGGCCTCGGCGTCGTTCTTATGCGCCTCCAGGTCCTTCTGCGCAATGAGTGCATCCTGCTTAACTGCCTCTAACTGCTCCTTTAGGGATTCGAACTCTGCCTTTGTGGCATCGTGCTCCTTCTGTAGAAGCTCGAAATCACCCGCAGATTTCGCGGATACCTCCTTGACGGCGGCCAATTCTTGAGCATGAGACTGTTTGAGTTCCTGGAGCTCCGCCTTCAACCTGTCCGCAATAGAGGTATCCGGCCTCTGGTTCTTTAAAGCGTCAAGCTCAGCCATGAGCTCCACGTTGTTCATCTTGGCCTCTGCAAGCTGTTGATGCAAGTACTCGTACTCTTCCTGAATCTTAGCCAGTTCAATGTTTTTGGTCTTGATTTCAACCAATTCTGCTTCCAGAGTTGTGGATTGCTCTTGGGCCTTAGCCAGTGCCTCCTTCGCTGCGATTAATGCCGTCTCGTGCTCGGTAGCGGCATCTAGATGCTTAGCCACATCAGAAGTGGCCGCAGAGAGCTTACTCTCGTGGTCCTGCTTTAACTCCTCGATCAGTTGAGCGTGCTTCGCTTCAAGGGCTTCGATGGCTTCCTTGTGAGAGCTTGATGCGTTGTTCTTCGCGGCTTCTACAGCCTCGGATTGCATCGTTATCAGTTTCTCAATCTCGGCAGAGTGGGCATCTTCGGTTTCCTTCTTGAGAGCCTCGAGAGCAGCGGCGTGACTAGCTTGAGCTTTCTCGAGCTCGGCTTGCGAATCTTCGACCGCCGTCTTGAGGGCTTCTAATTGGGTTACATAGGCACTTCCATCAGCATCCTTAGCAGCCAGCTCTTGAGCATGGCTAGCCTTAGCTTTGTCGAGCTCCGCGTGCGCGTCCTCGAGGGCCGCCTTCAATGCTTCCAACTGAGCACCATGGGCGCTGCTGTCAGCCTCCTTCTCGGCGATCTCTTGTGCGTGGCTGGCCTTGGCTTTCTCTAGTTCGGCCTGGGCCTCTTCGACAGCCGCCTTCAAAGCTTCTAGTTGCTCCATATGCGCGCTGCCATCAGCATCTTTGGCAGAAAGCTCTTGGGCGTGAGCAGCCTTCAACTCGGCAATCGCCGCGTCCGCGTCTTGCTTCTGAGCATTGAGAACCTCAAGATGGGCAGCCTTGAGAGCCTCCAGCTCCCTTGCGAGAGCAGCTTCACTCTCGGCCTTGGAGATCTCGATTTGTTTCGCATGGCTGGCCTTGAGAGATTCTAATTCGGCTAGTTGTGCTTCCCTGTCAACTGAAGCACCGCTCTTGGCGCTTTCTAAATCCATTGCATGGCTAGCTTGTAATGCATCAAGTGCTTTTTGATGCTCTTCTTCCTTAGCGGAAAGGGCTGCAACAGCAGCCGCATATTCGGCCTTTGCAGCCTCCAACTTTTCTGTGTGGCTCTGGATAGTCGTTGAATGCGTACCGGTTAACTCGTCAAATTTGGTCTTTAATTCATTATGTTCTTCCTCGAGGACGTGAAACTTGCGTTTGAAGAAAGCATCACCCTTGAGGCTCTCAATCTCCGTCTCGTAGTCCTGGGATACCTGCTTCAGTTGGGCTTCGTGTGTCTCATCCGAGAGTTTATGCTCCTGCTTTAACTTCTCGTACTTCTCCTCGGCCTCCTTGATCTTAGTAGCGAGATCAGCGCTAGACGATGCATCCGCTTTTGCCTGGCCTAACTCCTCCTGTAAGGTAGCAAATTCTTCTTTGACTTTAGTTAGCTCTTCCCTTGTCGCATCCACGACAGCGAGGGACTCCTCAAGCTTCGCTTTAACTTCTTGTAATTCTGCCTGCGAAGCAGCCAGTGCAGCCTTGTCTTGCTCGGCAGCAGACTTCAGATCTGCGAGCTCTTTCTCAAGTGCAGAAATTTTGGAGGCACTTTCGGCACCTGCGCTGTCGGTCGAAGAGGTCAGTTCATCAATCTTCTTCTGTAGCGCCTCGTTAGCGGCCTTCAGTTCTTGAAGTGCTTTCTCGTGCTCGCCGGATGAGGCTTTGCTTTGGTCTAGTTCGGCTGCATGCGAAGTCTTTAGAGCTTCAACGAAAGCTTGATGTTGTTCCTCTAACGATTTGCGAAGACCTTCTAGTTCAGCAGCGTGCTCCTCAGCCGCCTTAGTCAAAGCACCTTCGCTATCCTTAGCACCGGTATCTTTCTCAAGCTGAAGGGCCTCAAGCTTGCTCTGTAGGCCGTTGATCTCGCCGTCTTTGGCTTCCTGTGAGCTAGTCAATTCAGCTAGCTTCGTCCTGTGGGCTTCAAGCTGCTCCTCGGCGGCCTTGAGCTTGTCAACAGCCTCCGAGATCTGGGTACTTAAAGTCTCCTTCTCGGAAGCATGGGTTGACTTCAAGGTTTCCAGGAGTTCTTCGTGTCCCTGGCGCACGGCATCTTCGGCGCCCTGGACACCATTTACCTCGGTCTTGATCTTTTCTTCAAGCTCAGTGACCTTGGCCTGGGAAGAGACAACCTGTTCCTTCAACGACTCTACCTCCGACTCTTTCTCAGCAAGCTTCGCTTTCAAGTCTTCGATATCCTTTGCTGCTGCCGCAGAAGTCGGCGACGCGAGAGATGGGCGGGGCGCGTGTCTCGCAACTCCAGTAGAAGAAATTGGAGACCCTGTGACGCTGGACAGTCGCTTCCTTGCATCAGCTACGGCACCAGGAGCTCCAGGCCGAGTGGCCGTCGACGTCCGTGTCGACAGAGAACTCCCTGTGCCAGCCGTAGACGGTGTGGGCTTTGCAAGGGTGCCGGTTCTCGAGGCTATGCTGCTAGTAGCCGAGGAGGGCTTCCTTGCCGCGGTAGTAGTGGAAATGCCCGATCTGACGCTAGATTTTCCGGGAGACGACGTTACACTTGGTGCCGTCGAGGTTCGACGCGCCGCCGCAGAAGTCATAGTGGACCTCTTCCTCTCATCTTCTGAGACAGACGGCGTGGGCCTATGGGTCGTAGTAGTGCTTACTGACGGCTTCTTGACAGCGGCCCCGACAGGTGGGCGAGTTGGAGGCTTGGTCAAACCTCCACTAGCACGAGCCGTTGAAGTTGTAGTAGTCTTCGGAGTGGTACTGGCTGCTGTTCCCGGACGACGGACACCGGAAGTGCCAGTAGCCGGTCGCTTCACGGCAGTGTCATCGGTTTTAGATCCGTTGCTCGACTTAACTGAAGATTTGGGCGATTCAGTAGCCCCAGTACCAGTAGTACCAGCAGTCTCCTCGCCCGATAGAACCGACTCGTCGTGCTGGACAACCTCGAATCCTTCGGCGTCAGACATGATTTCGGTCTTTATGAGATAGAGAGAACTCTATTATCGAATATACGTAATCGGTCGCTTGTCAAAGATCTCTAGGTCGGGAAAATCAAGAGTGCTACTAATACAACTTTCTAGAAGGCCAGAGTGTTAATCAATTGTAATTATTCAAACATAATGGGTGACTACAT
Organism: Daldinia vernicosa; assembly: GCF_022497035.1. Classification (NCBI taxonomy): domain Eukaryota; kingdom Fungi; phylum Ascomycota; class Sordariomycetes; order Xylariales; family Hypoxylaceae; genus Daldinia; species Daldinia vernicosa. Next base: position 177,723 of record NW_025953934.1, read on the forward strand.
GGGTGTGTGTGAGCGCGACTGAGATGCATGTAGCTTTAGATTCTCATTGACCAAGGAATCAATTAAGACTGAAAACAGCTAATATTCACAGCATCGACACGTCACAAAAGGGGGGGTTCGAGCGTTGATGGTGGGTTGAATCGGGTGTTGACTGACCTGTCGTCTTACTTACAGACTCCTTTTTTCCCCTTGCTCGTCTTGATATCGGATTAGCGCCGTGGGATATTAACCAACGAGGTATAATACAGCAAAGTATTCACTTGCTACTGGTGTAGTATTGACAATAGAAATTTAAAAATCAGGTAAAAGAAAGGGATGACCGAGAAAAGAACGCGTATTTTGTTTCGCGACGTGGATGGCCTTTTTTTCTCAATCCTTCGCGACGCCCTTTTGCAAAAGATAGGAAAGTGTCGGATTGGGGGGTGGAAAAGGTAAAAAAGAGAATGGCTTCTCCAAGATTCTGCACCAACGGTTAAGACCGCCACAAAACGACCGACTCTCTTACTGGCTTAGAGCCCGTCTAAGCACTGAACCTAAACCCCGATAGGCAAGCATCGCTGGAGGGGATCACTTAATCACAGGGGTCTAGACAGGGGCTTCACAGGGGCCCTAGCGGGTCGATTGTCATTGAGCAATAAGAGCTCTAAGCTCACTTCCATGCTGCCATGCAGTTATGTATTTGGTCCGTGCTTGTTGCCGGCTAACCCACCTACCAATTCCACTAAAACCGAGCATTAATGAAACCAGATGGCTGGTACCTACCTGTAACCGGCATTTAAATCCATTTAAATGCCTCCTATAAAAAGACTAAGAACATTCTTTAATTTACTTGTTACGAATGAAAAACTAGAAGCAAACTTCCAAACAGGTGCATCGACGTCGCTTACTTCTAACACGACAATGCAATATAAGGTGTATATATATACATCAGCTTAATTCCTCGCCATTCCGTTTCATTACAATGTTGCTTTTGCAACGTCGTCTCGGTTCGGCTACGTAATTGATAACGGTCAACCCAATAGCAGACATGTGACATAGATTTTGGCCTGTCCGCCTCGTTTCAGTGGATCTACCGATTACTTGCATGTACATACATAGAGGTGCCTACATAACAAGCCCGCCTTAGCGAAAAGTCAACTCTACATACCTTAGGTATAGGTAGTTTCCGACCTGCTAATGAGAAGCCCTGAATAATGGATCACAGCTAATCTAACCGCTGGGCTCAACTGGTTCAGTCTGCAGGCACGACTTGGCCAAGCTGGAGGTTGAGACCGGGAATTGGCCAACTAATGCCGTCGGCCCCTCGTCGATGACCCGACAGCATGCAGACCGCATGTACGCAATCTAATAATTGGGTATGCTAACCTCTCATTTGACATTGAAGCTAGACAACTCCCTACTTGTAAGCCTAGAAAACCTGTCTTGAAACGTTCTCGAGAACTCCAGACATACTTATCCGAGAGCCAATTAAATCGACCCAGCCCTCCAATACGTAGATAACTAGACCGGAGAGGATTGGCAATTAGACCATTATGCGATTTAATCACATCAATGGCAGTACGTTAGAATAATAGAATCAAAGTATTATAGCCTTAAATTTTGAAACTTGATATTCTAGAAGCCAAGAGCTAAACATTGCACACGCACGGGTATAGTAACTTGTATTCCTCAAACAAACAAACTCAATGACCCCATGTACGCCTATAATTCCGCATGATCTCTTGGATATGCGCATTTCTGTCTGCTGCCGTTTGTTGCGGAGATACAGCTTCCAACATCAGCCCTAAGAGCTCTTCTGCCATTGCCTCGGTGTCGTCCAGGGTTTTATCAAGTTCCCAACGGACATCATCTAAGTCTAGCAGATCGGGGTACGACTCCTGTATTTTCTTGAAGAGGAATATCTTCTCTTCGTCAGACCAATCGCAGGACGGTCGTATTCGTGACCGTCCTTGGGCTGATGACCCTCGCGTAGACGTTGGTATTCGTGATTGCGACAGCGGTATGTGGGCTCCCCTGGTAGACGACACTGACCTCTGTTGCCGTTCCTGGGTAGACATCATCAGCGACGCTTCATATTTCTCCCATTCTCTTAATCGCGCTTGCTCAGCCCGATGTTCTAAGTCTCGACGGCGTTCTTCTCTCTCGAGCATATCTGGGCCAGCATCAACAACCTGCTTCAAGTCGTTTAAAACCTCTTCAAGTTCTTCTCGTTTCTCCCGCTTCAAGCGTTGCTTTCTTCTCTGGGTTTCGGTTCCTTTTTCTCCTTTCCCCTCTCCTCTAGTGTCAGATGACTGCTGTCGTATCGACCTAAGCAACGGGCGGTATAACAACCCGATCCAACCAAGTATCCTCATAAGTAACTCAATGGTAGAAATTGTAAATGACGCATCATTCCCATATCTGCCACCACCTAGCCACCACGCAGATGCTAGAACATGAAACAGCATAGGGATGGCGAGCGAAGCAATGTCCTGAGCCAACTGGTCATGTTTCTTAATTTCCTGATTTCGTTGTGATCGGCTTAGCCCTTCCTTTGCGGGCTTCATCCCCCGAATATGACGGAGTATAAGTTTGATCTTCGAGAAATAATAGCCAAAGAGATCACCGTACTTATCAAGAAACTTATTCTGCTCTATAATTCGAGGAGCTCTTGGAGTTGCTTTGAGCAATCTCTCCAGTTTCGTTAGAAACTTGAGTAAAACTCGGACAGGTCCAGGCTGCATAAAGTCGAAAAGAAATGGCCGCTCATGCCAATCTCGTCCCTTACCAGACCACGCTTCATGTCCTATAAGTCGAAGCGCTTGTCTGAGACTAGAATAATCAATGTGTATAGCGACATCATCGTCTTTTTGGGGACTTTCAAATATTTCACTGCCTCTATAGCCTCCAGGATGTCGAGCTCGAAATTTTGCCACATCCTGAGCGAAACCATCTTCGGACAAGTCGAAATCTGAGAGGCTTTCATCGTCTGAGGAGAGTCCATCAATATGCTCTGAAACAGTACCCATTTCATCATTCCCCCGTATATCTTGCGCGCCAACTTCAAGGTCTGCCTGTACTAATTGTGGTGAACCATTTTGATCTCTTTCCGATGCGGGTCGAGTATGTTTAGAAGTTTGGATTTGTCCTATTTGAGAAGATTGGGCAGACTTGGAGCCATGTTGTGGTATATGAACTTCGATACGCCTCCTACGTTGGGGCAATTCTCCCGAAACATTAGAGACTGCTGACTGCCTAGACAATGGTTGTTGGCCCGGTGACACGGGTACGTCCCATTTATCAGCCTGGCTTCGAGCTTCACCTGGGCCATGTTGAACGATACTACTATTGTTCGGGGCGGGATCTGGTTCATGTCCCTCCTCATGGTCATCTGCAATGATGAGTGTAGGCGGGGATTTTCCGCGCTTAGATGTGCTAGTTGCACCACGGTCCCGAAATTCCCGTAAGCCTATATTGACATCATGCTTGGATTGGACCTGGGCGTTGTTCCCTGTATTTTTCCGTGCATTCTCATTTTCTTCTGAACTGGTGGCCCCATTATTCAAATGAGCATCCAGGGACGTTAGAAGCTGCTGATGGTCTCCACGCCCTTTTTTTTTAAACGCGGCATTGACACTGCTTACCAGGCCCGGAGGTACATCATCTTCGGGACTTCTGCTTGCTTTTCGAGAAGGTATGGTTCCGGCCGGCCGTCTAGCAAAGGGCAACGCAGACGTCGGATATAGTTGTGCATTCCCAGCATCGGTTGAGGGCTCAACTTTACGTCTTTTAGACGGATTAGACTGCATAACTAGGTCATCCAGTTGTCGCTTTCGACGGTGATCCAGCGACCGTACATTCGGATCGATTGAGCGTCTAGGTGATAAGGTATGAGGAATTTCATCATCACCACTGTCGACGTCTTCAGGGCTAGGACTATGCTGTTGTACTCGTCCTCCGTCTGGAATGTGACCTCTACCTGGAACCAGAGCTCCACTCCGAGTCCCCACCATATTTCCGGCCTTGGATACAATAAATACGCTGAAAATTAGCTGGGGCGTGTAACTGAAAGTTGGGTATTGATTAAGAGAAAGAAGAGGGTAGACTAAGTCCCGTCTACTTTCGAAAAGACTTTGAAATAGGGCTTAATTAGAGGTGATTATAGAAAATTGCGTGAGGCTCTCGCGGCAGTAATTACGACGCGTGATTATCCCAGTCTCGACTTTTGGTATTGTATTGTACACAAGCCACCCGGCTCACTTACCGGACTGCCGGGAAACGTACCTACCTGCGGGTTGTGGGGTTTCGCAAAGGCAAGGGCATGAGAAGTGTGTTACCTAATTTGAGGCCCGTGCAGAAGCTTCCATTAAACAGCAAGCACATTCTACGAAGTACATAGAGATATGTACATACATAGTGGGGGAGGGGCATATGTTTTGCTCAGGAAGCTGTGACGCAGCTAGCAAACGCCGTGTGCTACATTCAATTCTATCGCATAACCCAGTACCTTTCTATCAACTTCCGGTTTCGTCATTTCTAAAATAATTGCTATCAAAAGTGACCACAAGATAAAGACATTAAATCACGTTTAGATCTTGTATACAAGGCGAAATCCTGTCAATATGGCAACTGTGCAGGATTCGCAACAATCCCAAGGGGGTGTCGATAGCTTCCCCGTCTTAGAGATATGGGATCCTTCAAAGAAATACACTTTTGTCAAGCCTACAAAACAGATTAACGATGGACCTGACGTCGCCCGGTTCCTGACTTCAAAGGCGTATCGAGATATTGGCATATTTGTTATGCAACTAAATCGCGCCATGTGTCCTCGGAAGTCTATAGGAGATGACGGGAAGGACAAGATTATAACTTTCCAAATCGGTTCGGAATACGAGACCCAACCGGTCCAGTCGGTATTGAAGCTGCAAAGGTTACTTGTCAGGATAGAGTCTTATATCGACGAAGCTCCGCCTGATCAGGGCCCGAGGCGCTTTGGAAATGTTAGCTTCCGGAAGTGGTATAGGTTACTAGAGGAAAGAGTCGTGGACCTCCTTGAAGAGTTCCTACCTGATTCCGTCTTAAATTTTGGCCCCGGAGGTGAATCCGATACAACCTCCAAAGACGAGCTCACAGCTTATCTACTCGGTGGATTTGGGAGTCCACAGAGACTCGACTACGGAACCGGCCATGAGTTAAGTTTCTTAGCTTTTCTCGGAGGTCTATGGAAGCTTGGCGCATTTAAAGATGGTAAGCCGGGTGGTGAAATTGAGCGCAGCATTGTGCTGGGTATTTTTGAACCCTACCTTCGAGTGGTGAGGCGCTTGATTCTAACATATACGCTTGAGCCTGCGGGATCCCATGGCGTCTGGGGTCTAGATGATCACTCGTTCCAACCCTATATCTACGGCTCGGCACAATTAAGCCGCGCGATTACAGATTCAGAGCCTATGCCGATTGAAGGCTCCCTGTTCCGGGCACCTAAACCTGCACAAGTAGTCAAAGCTGAATATATTGAACAAGAGAGAAAGAAGAACATGTATTTCTCAGCCATAGGGTTTATCAACGATGTGAAGAAGGGTCCTTTTTGGGAACACAGTCCCATACTATTCGATATATCCGGTATCAAGGACGGTTGGGGTAAAATCAACAAGGTATATATATACTAGACATAATTGTATTTCTCGCTCCTGGCTAACCCTGTGGCAGGGAATGATCAAGATGTTCAATGCCGAGGTTCTTTCTAAATTCCCAGTGGTGCAACATTTTCCATTCGGCTCACTATTCTCTTGGGAACAGGATCCTAATGCCACGGCCCCTCAGCAGAGTATCCATATGGCAAACCAACCCCCTTCTACGACATCCATGCCGCCGCCAACTGCAGCAACTGGATCCGGTACAGCTGCACCATGGGCACAGGCAACAAATATGCCGCCACCCTCCGGACCTGGTGTTCCATACTCCCGAGCACCGTGGGGTCCGGGACATCCTGTCCCTAGGCCATCTCAACCACGGACCAGCACGCCAGGTACCCAATCACCTATCACCCAGGCCCCTTGGGCTAAATCTAGCGACAGGCCAAGTGGATAAATGCGCAAGTTATCTTACGAGGTTCGTCTTCTAGAAGCTTAGGTTTACTTCTACGAAGTATTCGTTTACTCAAGCTTCTTAATAACTCGCAGGGTGAAGACAAGGGTCCCTCAAAATTTATTGAGCCCCATAGTCCTAATTAAAAACACGACCGCGAGCCCCAGGCGCTTTCTATGTATGATTGCCATATTTAATAGAAGCGATATTGCAAACTCGGCCAGGATACTCGAAAGCCCCTATCTCAGGATTAGACCCTATATGTATTAAGGATAGCTAGTTACGTAGAAGTGGATAGAGTTATGATCACTCGTAAGACCCATGAAAAGATACGGTATTCAAGTGCGTAATGAGAGCCCACAATGAACCAGACTTCGTGTTTCCATTTACTTTCTCGAACCTTACCATTTTCATCTATTAACCCAGTCCAAAATTAGCGTCATTTACTTTACACTACAGAGTTAGCATTCCAAACATACGGGCTTTGTTACCCCTGGACAACTTTCACACGTTTACCAAATGCGCGTATCAATTTATCCTCTGGTGCTCAAACAACATAATAGGTCTATTGCAATCAGCAATGCTCATGGAATTAGATAGTATCTACACTAGGTCTGCCAGGCAAGAGGGCCTCGGGAATGCGTGAATATGTACTCAGGTATGCCTTTTCAAACAGTCCGCCTGGCCAGAGTAAGAGATGTAGGTACTTCGTACAGATCCTATTACATGCAATAGCGTTCAAGACCAATAAAATAGGGTAAAAAGAAGCACTAGAAGTATACTGTATCACGTGCTGATAGACTCCTAGCTACGATAAAGACCCTTAAGACCGAAGGATAATGCCATTGTGTGCCAAACCAGTATTATTAGGGTATCTCTCAAACTGCAAACTCTGTGGGAATATCCTCCGTCCATTCGCAACCACCAAACCATGAAATCAAAACCATTGCCGACGATCTGTGACAGAAAGCAGCCCTGTTCACTCCACTTGTCCAACGACCATATTAGTTCCAGTTTATACTGTCTGAATTGATTCGATCGGAGACCATTGTAGATGACATCGGCTTAGACAGCGGGGGCGGGCTTGGCCTCCTCCTTGGCCTCAGCGGGGGCTTCGGCAGCAGGAGCGGGGGCTTCGGCGGGAGCTTCGGCCTTCGGGGCCTCAGGCTTGGGAGCCTCGGTAGTAGCAGCAGGCTCTGTTCGGAGAGGATTGTTAGCTAGTGTCACGCGCAATTCCGATTACAGTATGATGCGTGTAACTCTAGGGAACCCCCCGCGGGAAGATCCATTGGTGCGTATTCAATATGAAACAAAGGAGGGGGTTCGGGTTGGACTTACGCGCAGGAGCAGCAGGTGCCTCAGCGGGCTGATCAGCCTTGGAGGCTTCGCCGGCGGCTGCAGCTGTGATAAGTTAGTAACAGTTCAGGCTCAGTAAGGAATTCCCTTGTCATGTAGCTGAAGGATGCTGGAGAAATGGGATATAGCTTACCAGCAGGAGCCGCAGCGTCAGCCTTGGATTCCTCGGCGGGCTTCTTCTCGGCCTTGGGCTTCTTGCCGAAGATCTTCTTCAACTTGGCCTTCAAGTTGTCGAGAGCACCCTTGGCTATAATGGGTATGGCATATTAGCATCATAACCTTTCACGAATTGACTTGGGGTATTTATATGGTAAGAGAGGAAGTATATGGATGACTTACGAACACCAGGCATGATTGCGGTATTGAAAGTGACAGGCTTGGATGAGAGAAATTGAAGCGTGGTGGTGCAAATGAGCGGCGCGTCTTGAAGACAAAGACTTGAGGTAGGAAGTGTCGATGTTGATGCTTGACGTGTGCACAAATAAATATTGTCTGTCGTAAAGAAGAAGGAAAGGTAAGAAAGGCTTTTGGGGGAAGTTGTCGAGATTAAAACTGGGGAAATCGATAAGTGGTAAATTGAAGAAGCAACCCTTTTTGCTGCACCCTTGACAACTTATTGACAGTTGGAACCGCCCATGCAGCCCACGCAGCCCATCAGCCCATGCACGCACGTTGGATATTTCTATGTATCCTTTTTTTAGCGCCGGGCCGCCAATAAGGCGCACAAGCCTTAACCAACAGACAAGACCAGCCAAGGAGCTTCCAGACAATTACAGACAATTACACTACAGCTCAGGGGTTGCTAATTGGTCATTACCAGATGTATTTACATTTTACATACACGTATGTAGCAAATATGCATCTTTTACGGTACCTACTAAACTGTAGGTATTATACCAGGTACTTACTCAAGGTAGCAGTTGAGCTACACCAGCTTCAGATTTGCATCATGTCTAATTTCTAATTTAGAAATAGTCACATCGTCTATTCCTTTGCTGTTTGTACACTATTTGCATGCACATACTTGGCCTAAGTACCTAACCTAAGTAAGCAGCTAGAAAGCTAGAGAGCTACATAAGAGAGGGGTTATTCAGGGTTCTACCAACTATGACGGGCAATTCGACATCGTTGTTAGTGCATTAGCTACACGTTATATCTCCGCGTCTCACACATGTGTTGGGCACGTCCCAAGTGTTCCCACGGCGGTCTCAGACATTCTAATCTGGGGTAGTTAAGACGATAGGCAGGTATATGATTATGATTACCTACTTGCATGCCTCGTACATATTAAATTTTATTACTACCTCAAAAACCCTTACCCGTTCATAAACTCAGCGGCAAGCCAATTTATTGGGGAGTTATTCTAAATCCGACAATAGCGCCGATCTAGCGAGATAAGTCGTTGCACGAGATCCCCGGAGGCCTTCAACTGTACAAACTGTACATGTATGTACCTCCTGACCTCGTAATTTGTTTCCAAAATAGCTACAGACTAACCAAATCGCAAAATTGTTAATTATATATTTCGTACAAGTAATTACTGAGTAGTATTCCGTATCCCACATGACCTACATACACGACCACACCTCAATATCTAAAATCCTCAACGTTTCGAATTGTTGCAATGCAGAACCAGCAGACCAGGTTATTGGGTTGCAGATCCTCGGATAGCTGCAGCATTTGAAAGCTCCTGACCGATTAGAATAAATGTCCTCCTTTTTAACTACGTCATGGCGTAAACTGGGCGACTTCGCAATGTGAGTTCAAATTGCGAGTTCATAATGAGTCAATTAAATAAATGTCTTAGGAGGTCCACTGCGAAGAACGGTACTGTATTATCCAGAAACTACCTACCTAACCTAAAGACTTACATAACTGTCAATAATTTAATCCAATCAGAGTCAGCGGTCTCAACAAGTCAAGTCAAGCAAGCTTTTACTAAAAGCTTGGCCGCCCCCAAGTCAAGTCAAATAAATGAATTTTTTTATTTACCTGACAATATTTACGGATTGGCTTGAGTCTCGGACCCGGAATTAGTATTAGTCCGATAGCGCCTCATCTCTAAAAACATAAGCCACAAAATCCACATATCCAGCCACGCCAAGCCACAGGAAGCCACAAGAAACCACTTATACCTTAACCACCAATTATACCACGTAAATATGTATATAAGTGGGCCTATATACACAAAATATATCTGGATAACTGGTCAAATAAAAAAAATAAAAGCTTGACCCATTCAAATATCCTAAAAATAGGTATCTGGCCAAGTCAAGTCAAGCCAAGTCAAGTCAAGTCAAATAATTACTTGACTTGTTGAGACCGCTGATCAGAGTTTGCACAATGACTCGTGGCTTTAGCATCACCGCAATCGGGTCCCGGACAGTCATTAGTGGTCTGAATAAGGTCCGAGACAAACGACATCTGTCAAAGAAACTATCCTAGACCTCGATGAGTATCTAAAGAATACCTGGAAAGAATAGAACTTATCTTTTCTCAACTCTCTCTTTTTCATCAGCAGCCAAGTTTCTTGAAGTCCCTAAATTATATTATTAGAACTACTGTAGTAATGGCTCCTATCGTTCATCTCGTTCGTCATGCTCAAGGTTATCACAACCTGAGCGAAGCAAATCAGCAAATACGCGATCCAGACTTAACGCCTCTGGGCGAGTCTCAGTGCGATGAGCTCTGCAAGAAATTCGATGCTCACGATAAAATTACGCATCTCGTCGCTTCCCCTATACGGCGGACGATACTTACTTGTCTGCGCTCTTTTGCGCCAGCGGTTAAAGCCGGGAAGAAAGTAATCGCTCTCCCGGATGCTCAAGAAATCTCAACGCTGCCTTGCGATACTGGTTCAGATCCCAGCAAGCTGAAAGAAGAATTTGGCGAACTTGTGGATTTCCATCTGCTTCACGAGGGCTGGAACGATAAGTCTAGCGAAAGCAGGTATTATCCCACCCCTGCCAATCTTGAGGCGAGGTCACGGGCCGCTAGGATATGGCTTAGGGACTTGGTGAACAAAGCCGGAGATGACGCTCAGGTTGTCCTTGTCACCCATGGCGGTATTCTCCACTTCCTTACCGAGGACTTTGACGGAGTGAAGTTAGAGAGAGGTATGCAAACTATACACTCCTTTGGATAGAAAAGCGGCCCTCGCTACCGGTTGATAGAGCAGATAACCACTGACGGCTAATAGGTACTGGCTGGGACAACACCGAGATACGTTCATACGAATTCAAGGATCCAACCGGCCAAGATCCTAACGCAACATTAAAGGAGACCCAACCAAGCTGGCGTGGTCGGCGTGGCAGCGCAATCCCTCTCACTGAGACTGAGCAAATGGAGATACGCCAAGCTTTCCAGACTGCTCTCAAGGAAGAAACCAAGAAGCAAGAGAGTCGCTTGGCTCAGGCATCTGAGGCTGTTGTCGATTAAGAGGTCGTCAACGCGGAGGGCTAATCAGATCTATGTAAGACCTTGCTTAATAGAAGTCCATCAATAGAGTAAAGCACCCCGATAAATAGACAATACAAGACTATACCGCTTTTTCCTACCTAGAATCATTAGTATGTCGCTGGATAAAATATATATAACAAATATCAAAGAAGCTATACTAATAGATGAAGCTTGTAGGTAACCCATAGTAGCCCTTACAACCCATGCTCTTGCTCATTGCCAGGACTGACTCCTTCATAAGCGTCTGATGATAAACATCACGCACCCAATTCAAGTTTAGGGACTGCGTGGACTTAAGTGCGTAGAAAGAGAGGAACACACAAGTTCTTGTAATTATTTAATTATGCGGACTTCTAGCGGAGTTATACTTCTAATATTACATCGATCATGTAGATAGATAGCTAAGATAGGTAGGTATTTACCCAATTATAGAATTCATCTTATTGTAAACAAAAATTGACCTAGAAGACGCTGTGATGTCCTTTCGGTTGAAGACTTGAATAATAAGTTGAGTTTCCTAATTACATCAAGCGTGTGGCCATTAATGCACCCAAGGTATCTACGTGTAAGTACCTACCTAGGTAGGCACATGTATTGAACATAGGTAGACGCTGTTATTCTATAGATGTAAACCTTATTAGGTACATGTATGCAGTTGCTCAGCTACGAAATATTCGTATGTACACGCGTTGGGTAGTTACCTTCCCTGCGAGGCTTCCTAAGGTTGGGAGTCATAGCTGCCGAATGTGTACATCGGGAGACTGCAAGACTGTAAACAAGAAACTCCAGACGTGCAACTGCCTTATCTGGGTAGGTTCTTTAGCCAAACAGGTTATATCAGTTCGATAGCCTAGAATAAATTGCTCATAGTCTGTTTCACTGCCGCATAGAAACTTGCTCAGGCAGGAACCTCCCAAGACTATTCTTGCAGGTAACCACCAACGTTCAACACATATTCAAACTCGGGTAACAAAACATCTTCCACACCATCCACAACATCTACTTGAACATACACCATTCTCTGTTCTTGTCTCCCAGGCCTAGGATAGTTAACTTGAATTTCTTGTCCAAGGTAGCAGGAAACTTCAAGTTATTCTGTTATTTCTCTACCCAAGCCTAGCCTCTCGTTACTTTTCGCACTTTACTCTAAGCCTATCACCGTTCGTTTCCCATCACACTCTTTCAAAATCTTGACAAAGCATCACCGCAATCATGCGATCCGCATCCTACTTGACATGCTTTGCCTTCTTGGCTGCCACCGCTATTGGTGCGTGGAACGACTTCACCGACCTGCACCCGGTTCTGGCCCCTCGCTACGATGTGAACAAGTACGCCAACATGGTGCCGATTAAGAACGTCAGTCTCTACTATACTCTCGGCAATTCCATGGATCCCCTCAATAGTGTCAACATTGATCTACTAACCAAGCAACCTGCGATGCTACTCGAGTCCATCGGATCGGTACGCGCGGTCACTTGTACGTCCAACACGGTGACTATTACTTTCAATGCTACAACTACGTTCGAGCGCGCCCTCGGAATATGGTCCATCTATGACACCTTCTACCTAGTCACGAATGGCGCGGAGGGTTGTGACGCTAAAGGTGAAAGAGGAATTTACGAAGTCAGGGGTCTCATCTGGCAAGACGACATCGCCACGGTGACAGCACAGACTATCAAGCTGAATTTTGCTACCGCAACTAGTAGGTTAGACGCAATATTAAGCAATTGAACCGACTAACGTTGATCCAAAGACTCCATGCATGTCACCTTCTCCCATGTTCGAAGTTCGATGCAGAACAGCAGCGGAAACATCACGTTCGATGAGCCTGGTATCAATGTCGCCTCCAACTTCTCACTTCCTCCGGATATGGAAATCTTTGAAGCACCATCCTTTACAACCATAGCCAAGAGGGGATACCTCACTGACGCCGCTATAATCCGCGGCTATTTCAGCTATGATGTTCCAAGCTCGCATCTTCAGGATCTCTGGTTTGACATAGACGCGGCCTTCATCGGTGACTTATCCGTCACTTTCAATCTCACCGCACCTCTTGACAACAACAACTTCCTGTTCTCCCCTGGCCAATTCTTCCCCAGTGCTATCAGTGTGCCTAACGCCTTCAGTCTCAAGCCAGCACTTCGTTGGGCCGTAGGTGCTGATATTGGTGCTGTGGGAGCCATATACCACAATAGCAATATCACGACGGAAATTAATGACGGTCACGCACATCTTGACTTCACGAACGCTGATAACTCACATGCTGTTGGATGGTCACCACTCCTCGCTTCTGCTGTCGAAACTGCGGAAGCAGCCACAGGACACGCATCACCTTTCATTGATTTCACAATTGAGTTGGCCCTTGATGTCATGGATGGTCTTTACAATACCACAGGCGGAATTACAGCGCGGTCCCAGTTTGTGAACGAGTTGAACGTGGCACAGAGCCAAATGCGCGTCAGAAAGGCCGGCCCAATGATCTGGTCCAGGAACGTTACCTGCACCAGCGGCTTTGAACTACGCTCAGCTTTCAATTTCTCCCTGAATGCATATGTCACGGGCTCATGGGAGAAGACGCTGTATAACACCACAGTCCCCATTCAGGATGAGTGTTTCCGTTTCTAAAGTCTCATTCACCAGTCCATCAATAGTGCAATAATGGGTGATATTGCAGACATTCAACCTTGCCAAACGATATTCATTTGAGCTGATACGGAGGAGTATGGCAGCTAGGAGTGATGCAGATTTGAGTTATTACAAAAAAAGGAGAGAAAATTGGAATCTCATTCAGTTATGTCAGGAAGAATGCGGTCATGTAATTATCAGTCCTGGGCGCAGATGTCAGGAGCGGGGCTGACGATAAGGTGGCAACGGGACTATGCAATTATGGAAGGTCTTCGGATTTTGCAGTTTGTCCTGTTGTGAACTTATTGGGGCATCATTCTAAATCATTCTAAGTCATCAGTTTTGGGTCGAGTCATCGCCCTAAGAGGTACTTAGGTAGATAAAAACCACAAATACATTGATGTCTCACATATCTCTTCCAGGCTCTCGAGCGTAAGGATAATTTTCTTGTTTACTAGTATTTATTTTTCCGTTCCATATTTAGAGGAAATCCCTTGGTGATTTTGAAGTGTCCTTTTCGGCGAAGCCCGGCCGTTTTTTCTTAGCATCATGATTTCAACTAGAACCCCCCATGGAGCCGCCATTGATGGCCGCCAAGCCGTGGATCGAGCCCCTACTAATCACGTCGTGCCAAAGCCGATCCCCGACTCACAGACTCGAGATCCCCGGAGGTATCAGCTGAATCAGTTAAAAAGGCGCTTCTCTCCCATAGAAAATACGTTGCAAGACGGAACAACAAATCTACTATTCCGGCTCAAACCATCCGATCCGGACTTTCCTTTCGAGCTGGATTATCTGGAATGCGAGCTTCGGGTACCTGCATTGTATCCAGAGAGACCCCCCGTTCTTCGAGTCAAGAATAAGGACATCCCTCGTGGGTTCGCCGTCAATATAGAAAGAGGATGGGACAAGCTTGTCCATGAAAATCAAGGCTCAACTCTATTGGCTCTTATCAACGCTTTGGACAAAAACCTCGAAGCATTTCTTTCGGAGCGAAAGACCGAGACTATAACTCTATTATCCTTCAAGGATACAAGACACCTAAATGGTCCAGCCGCTGTGTTAGGCGAGCCTTCATCTCCAACGGTTAACGCACAACCAAAACCTACTCCAACGCCTCGAAGACAGTATGTACCAGAGGAGTCATTCACGGAAGAGCAAATCGCCACTGCGAGAGCAAGGCGAGCGCAAGAGATCAGACGGCTCGAATCTCGGATGTCCCGGATGCCTCACTACCAAAAATCCGCGGATGGAATCGTTTATACATTACCCTTGGAGCCAAGACGACGGAACGAATTACCGACTGAATTACAACAAATTCAATCAGTTCAGTTGATCATTCCCTTACTTTACCCCCTACAACCCTTGCGAGCTCTGCTTAATAACGTTGAATCACAAGATGCTGAGGCCTTGGAGGAAATCTTTGCAGAAAGGGCTGCTCAACAGAAGCAGATGAACTTGACGAGTCATCTAAATTATCTCTCACAGAATATGCACGCAATGGCTAAGCAGGCCCACGCAGCAAAAATGAAATCTGAGATGACTTCCAAAAGCGACAATAGGGTAGCTGATACCACAGCTCAACGAACGGTAGCTTCGAAGGCTACCAATGATGGTGGAAGAAGTCACATTCATGTCATTCCTCGTCCTCCAGAGTGGAGCTACGTCAATGAATCAGGAGAATCGGACAACTCTGACGATGATTTCTGGGACTCGGAGGATGAATCTGACGATGGGGGTGCAGCGACCGGCATACAGAACGAAGGCGTCTCAGTTGTTACGCAGCAGGCTGAAAAAGGCACAGCGATGTCATTTCCATCAATCGAACTACACGGTATCGAGCTACTCCAAGTGTCGATATTGAACCTCAGCGTTAAATGCGAGCGCTGTAAAACATTAAACGAAGTAACGGGGTTAAAACCGGAGGTGGAAAAGACGGGTAGCTGTAAGAAGTGCGCCACAGCATTTACGGTTAAGTTCCGTCAGGAAATGGTGCATCAGAGCTCGGTCAGGGCCGGATTCATCGACGTTGCCTGCTGCACCGTCGCCGACATGCTCCCCAGGTATATTACCCTCATCATTTCTCGCTCCGTAGCATTTCACGCACTGACATTTCCCCTAGCACATTCGTGCCCACATGCTCTAGATGTTCGACGCCAAGCCAGGGGCTAGTAACCGTCCGAGGAGACGCCATCACCAACGTCTGCCGAGAGTGCCACGCCAAGTTCACCTTCAAGATCCCAGAGGTCAAGTTCCTCACCATCAGCCACGGGTCCCTACCGCCCCCGGCAGCCGGGCCGCGCAAGCGCGTAGAGAAACTGGGCTTACACGCGGGCGACCCGCTGCCGGAGAAGGGCACGTGTCGGCACTACCGGCGGTCGTACCGGTGGTTCCGGTTCTCGTGCTGCGCCAAGGTGTACCCGTGCGACAAGTGCCACGACGCGGCCGAGGACCACCCGCAGGAGTGGGCGAACCGCATGGTGTGCGGGTGGTGCAGCCGGGAGCAGAACTACGCGGTGGAGGCGTGTCTGTTCTGCGGCCGCAGCGTCATCGGGAAGAAGGGGAGAGGGTTTTGGGAGGGGGGGAAGGGGACGAGGGATAGGACTAGGATGAGCAGGAAGGATAAGAGGAAGTTTCGTCGCGTAGGGGGGAGCGAGGGGAGGAAGAAGGATTAGGGGGGGCTGTGAAGTTGGGTGACACCCCTTGCTCAGGGGTAACTAAGACGCATATATACAAGCAAGTTACGGAAAGGAGACTTGCCAAGAAACCCGCCATTTCTTACATAAACATATTTTAACCTATAACTTTCATTCTGGTGAGTTTAAATTCGGGATAACTATACTATATTAGTAACGATTTAAGATGGTTTTCACTTTTTTCTTTTCTCCCAAAATGTTTCCTCCGCTCTTTCACTAATACTTTTTCATCTCATTTAACTCACACTATCTTAATAACTCAGGTATTAAAGGCAGTAACTAGAGCTTTACGAAATATCTAAATGTTTCGTGGTGGATTATAGGGGAACTAGATTTCGTATGACTTAGGTACCTAAACACTGATCTTGAGTAGGAAAAACTGCAATCATTCAACACACTTGAAGGATACGAGGATAACAGGTACTAGGTTAATATTAATGCTAATATCTAAAGGGATCGGGTATGAGGGATGGTGGTAAGTGGGAACGGGGTATAAATCAGGTCCCTCCCGTAAATAGGTACCTAAGGTATATGACTTTCCTACCTTTTCTCAGGCAACCTTCAACTCAATGCCTAGTAACTCTACTAACCTTTTCCATATTCGCTCCTCTCCTCGAATAGATCTGCTGCCTCGTTAGCTAGTTCGATTCTCTTAGCATGCCCTTTGGCCCCGGCGAAGGTATCGTAGCCTGGCCAATTGGTTTTCATGTCTTGTCGACGCCTTTTTTGTCGGTATCATATTGACGAGGTATCTTGGTGTTGGAGAAGGTCAAGATTCATATTCGCACATTGGATGAAATATATCGAATTTTATGGTCACCTTAGGTTCCTAAGTTACATACCTACTTATATTATAAGCCTAAGATATCCTCAATAAATCCCATAACCATTCTGTGAAAGCTGTCGGAGTGCGTCGTACAAGTGACGACAATGCGAGTGACAAGACTGACAAGACTGACCACGTACTCTGGCAAACATCAGAACAAAACGAAAACGAGCACAAGTTGATTGCTATCAGGATTGGATGCCCTAGTGAGGTGAATCATGCCTAGAGTGAATGTCGAAAGTACCTAAGGTAAACCAAATAATAATTATATTAAACTTAATAACACCTAACTTTCTAACCTCTAACAAGGGCGCTTTACGCCTCTTATATACTCGTATAAGCCCCTGTAGCCACCCTAACCCACTATACCCTAACAGAGTCACCCCTCCCTCCAATAGTCCCGTCCTCGGGACCATGCAAAAGCTACGTGGAAAAAGGGTAAAAAAAATCGTAAACCTCGTCGTCGCGTACTGGTCCTAAAATATATACTCGTCTCTTCTAGCCTCGGTGCTAATCTCGTCTCTACCCTATAATAAAGGATATACTCGTCTCTCGTCGTCGCCTCTAGCGCCACTGCTACCGTACTAAGGTATCTCCTAGCTATTCCTATATCTCTACAAAAACCTCGGCAGCACTCCCTTTCAGGCCTAATCTCCGTATACAATCGGTAGTAGGATACGCACTCCCATAGCTACCTCGTCGCTTAACCTACCACAAGGTCACCGGCAACCGTTCCGGAAAGTCTCCTGGCTATCCTCGAACCGCGTCAAAGACCTCGGCAACGCACCCTTTCAAACCCCGTTTCTTCCCCGTAGCAACTATATAAGCTAATCCTATATAAGATTACCTACTACCGTATCGAAATATCTCCTAACTATTCTCAAACCGCGTTAAAAACCATCGGCAGTACGCCCTTTCAGGCCTCGTTATTCCCTGCGGCGACCATAGCTCTCTAAGGTGACTGGGGGAGTCCTACGACCTCCTCAACGTACGTAATCGAGATAACTAATAAAATACTATAGCTAAAACAACTAGTACTATAAAGCCCTAAAGCCTTATAACCTCGTTGCTATAGCCTAAGCCTTATCTCGGTCGTAAAGCATAATCTAAAGCCTAATCTTTATAGCTACTGCCTCGCCCTAAACCCTAATCGCCTAGCCTCGTATTGATCGTGAAGCCTTTACTCCTACCAAGCGCCAGAGATGCGCCGCTGTACCTACATAGTAGTATATAGCAGACCAATAGACGTAAACGTTATCATCATCATCATCATCCTAAGGTAAACCTTAGGCATTAGGTATACGGTGACTCATAGTCTAAACAAGCCTCACAAATTTAAAAAAAAATACCTAGGTAGTTACATCACTTGAAGATTGTTGTTCTGTCGTCGCGTCGTCCCCGCCACCGTATGCCCCCACTTTTCGTCGATACTTAAAGCAGGCAGGCAGAACCGCAAAGCAAGTTCTATTCGAGGCAGGTTCGAGGCAGGCTCGATTATATCAAATCCTTTAACGTGCACCTTCACCACCTTCACCACCTTCATCCCTACCTAACTTACCCAAGTACTTACTTTTTACTCTACCTACCTCTTTTTACTCTACCTACTCTTTACTCTATCTACTTTTTACTCTACCTACTTTTTACTCTACCTACTCATCCTTCTTACAACAACCAAAATAACCCCTACATTTGGGATTTTCTTTACAATAACTCGACCCCAAACCTATTACATTTAAATTAATTGACTTGCATCGCGCAATTAATTTCGTACGCATCGCACATTGCTGCAAAGATGGCGGAGCGCTCTAAAACGCCCACGCCGCGCCTTTCGGACGGCAGCGAAATAAATAACGATATTGACCTGCCCTCGAAAAGGCCTGCAGCCGCAACACCTAAGGTGCACACTCCACGCGCTCTTCGCATCGTGTAGATTAGAGCTTGCCACGTCCCATACCCCTAGGGAGGTTGCGAAGCGGAGCTCACGCTCCGTTCGCTCAGACGTTAAATAGAACAACAACAACAACACAGTTAGCTTGCATTCATGATTTCTTGGCTCGGCAGGTGATACCAGGTGCGTACCTTTAACCACGTCCTAGGTATAGCTCTCACAATAGCATCGTCACTAATCTATCATAACACAGCATTCAACCTCACACTTTGAGGTCTTCATACGGCAAATATCATCAGCGGAGAAAATCTGCAGTTTTGCTGCACCAATAATCGCGTCTTGTATTCTTCTTGACCAGTATCCGCCTGGGATGCATCGTAAGCAAAGGACCCCACGGTACCCGCCAGTACTAATGCTTTCAGTTTTTAAACCTGTGGAAGTATACCAGAAACTTTACCGCACTGCCTGTATGCAAGCCGCAAGAGCTGTGCTAGGCCAAAACCCTTCCGCTGCGTGGGCGTGTACACTCTCAAGTTGTGCGCAGACGAGAGCACTTGCCAGACCCGTACTAGACTCGACAGCCCAGCCAATCAACGTGCAAGTCTACAGGCATATCGCCATCGCTTATATGAAGAGGTATATGGCAACGAGGTCCATAGAGGGCATCTTAGGTCTGGTCGACGACGAAGAGCTGCCGAGCGATTACTATGCCGACGAGGATTACGTCGACGCGGGCCAAACAGCTAAACTTCATATAAGACAGGCGTTAAGACTTCTGTGGCATATTCCTTCTGTAAGTAGCATCACTCATCAATAAATGCATATTTGAAGTACGTTTTCGAATACCCCTATTCAAATGGCTTCTGATCACTGAACTTGAAGTCTTCCTACGCGGCCGAAGACTCATCCGCAACCTATTTGGCGTCCTTCCTGACCAAGCGCGGGGCCGGGCGCGGGGCTGCTGCGGGTGGGCGTGTCTACGTTGAGCGCGTGGAAGCCGCGGAGGGTGGGGGGCGGCGAGAACACGCTTTGGGGTGGCGTGTCGTCAACAGGGCGGGACGAGGTGCTGTGCAGGCGATACGACGATGGGGGGATGCCGGGTCGTGCCGGCGTGAATGCCGAGCGGCCCGCATTGCTCGGGCTGTAAGAGCAGAATATAAAAGGGTGCTTGTCTCGCATATAGAAGGTAACGTATTTCTGAATTTGGTCCGCCATTGTAATATATAATTTTAATTTTATCGTTATTAATATTTATGTCATTAATATTAATAATAGATTCGGTCTAGAAGCCGTAGACGTTACGATATCATCGCTGCTACTACAATTTACTTCCTTCTTTGTCCAGCGGTCGCTGCTGCTGCTGTTGTTGCTGTTGCTGCTGCCACTTCATGAACTGCAATACAACCTCTCGCCCTCGAATTTAGCGGAGCACGGATTACACCCTTGGTACCAACATCTCTTAATCAACCTCCCGCTGCTTATACTATGTAGGGCCTGCCGTGGCTCTCTTGTTCGCATCACGATCGCAAACGGGCCTGGCGACTACGCTTTGACACCGGAGGAGATCGAGTCGGCCACTTCTAAGGAGGCTAACCTGGACCTCCAGGCCATCGCCGGCTAAAATAATAATAAAAGTAATAATAAATGTAAAAATAATTGTAATAAAATTAATTTCTCAGCTTCTCATAGTTCTTGGCATTCACATCCTTCGCTACTTCGAAACCACTAAAAATGGACTACCTCGACGCCGAAGGCGAGTGGTTAGGCATATTTCGTGTCGCAACATGTTGTTGCATACTACTGCTTTCTCATATACCCACCGGGCCCAGTTGGGTTGGAAATATGGGTCTGAGGGCTCCCGTTCTACACGTCCCTTCTATTGCTATATGATAGGGTGATATTCAAGATCTGTAGACATTCAAGTATCGACTGCTAAGTTCTCGCTTTCCCTCAAGTACGTACCAGGTTGTAACCAACGTACCTGTTAATATTAAATATCGAATATACCTACTAGTTATAACATTTAAAAACGTAAACCTGTTATTTAAGTAAAAGTATACCTTGCCTCTGGGGGCTCAACATTCCCTGATTATCGATCACTACCCGTCGATCGGCCTAATCTCAAGCCTATTGGCTTTGCAGGTCTTGACTCGAGGGTTGGTCTAGTGGTTGGTATTAGGGTCCCACGAAGGGGCGACGTCCAAAACCACTCCAGGAAATCCGTGCCGGTTACACGGTCCTCGGGGATAGGATCATTGGATACCAGGTAATCCAACGTCGTAGTAAAGTTACAAATGGAGACATCATCCTTGTCGGTCGGGATAGGATTGATAGATGTTTTATCACGTACTGGTCGAGATACTATACTGGTTAGGATGTTGTACCAGTCGGGTTCTGCCAGTTTAGCGTCCGCGTCCTCCGTATCTTCACTCTTCTCCTTCCGCTGTTTCTTCCTAGGCGGTTGGACTGACACCTTTATCTCATCCCCGTTCGTGATTGCCCTGAGTTTACGAAGGGTTATTGTATTGCATTTTTTGTTGTTGGGAACTCATATCACCTTTTTATTTGGTTTAAATAGGTTAATAAACCTCTGAACTAATGGGTCGCAGAAGAGATTGAGCAGTTTGAATATCTCGTTCCTCGGCTGCTCTCTCTGATGCTTATGCAGCCGCGCCCCCGTGGTCCTCAACATCTTCTCGAGGCTCGAGTCCGTGGTGAGCTCCGCTAGCTGGCTCACGCGGCGAATCTGCTGGATCTTGGCGGGGTCGTGTTCGTACTCGTCCACACTTTTCCGCTGTCCTATCCCGTTGGGCCTCCTTAGACTCCGACTCCGGAAGTCGCACGGCACGATGTCGTATGGGGGGGGGAGTATTCGGTCAATTTCGACGCGGACGTCGATGATAAGAAAATTCAACACCTTTTAACATTGGGACTAGAAAGAATTCTCCTAATTGCCTCTGCTGAATCATACAGAGACCGGGAGGCACTATTTAGAATCGATGAGATGCCACCTGAAGAAAATACCGTATTTCTATCGCATTGTCTCAAGGAAATCAACAAAATAATCCCACACAAAATCCCACACATACGTGATGCCGCAGCCATATTGAAGGCACCAGCATTCTTTCTAGATGAAGATTATGGTGCTGAGCAGATATGGAGGATTTCTTTAGAATCCGACCCAAGTCGACATTTTGCCATCTACGATGAGTCGGACTGGCCATATCGCGAGTGCGGCTACGTGTTCTGGGACCAAGAGAGACTCCGGGCCCTTGGATCCCTAAAGCGTGCTTGGAAACCTGCGGAACAACCGGCCCATAACTCTACGGTCGATCAGGAGGAAATGCAACGTTCTTGGAATGAAAGAGCCTCTATATATAAGCGTGGTGGTCGGGGATTTTGGTCAAAGGACGACGACACGCAGGTCGTTTGGCCCATCCGACAAAGAGAGAAAATGCCGCCCACTGTACCGGGAAGTCTACAAGAAACTAGCCGATGAGATCCGGCGCTCCTTCTCTAGTGGCGCCGACATCAAAAGCGGCCCCCAACTCTCTAGCTGTCGGTACCTACGCGCCTGCATCGACGAGGCCCTGCCATGTCACCCCCTATCACAGGAACACTATGGCGGAAGCTACCGCCCGAGGAACACGCCCGCGAGCCGTGGATCGTCGACGGCCACGGTATTCCGCAGGGCACCCAGATCGGCGTGTGCACGTACGCGCTACACCACAACGAGGCGTACTTCACAGATCCGTTTATCTTCCGGCCCGAGCGGTGGCTCGACGAGAACGGTGATCCGAAGACACTTAGTCGCATGTATGCCGCTTTCAGCCCGTTTTCAGTCGGCTCCCGGGCTTGTGCGGGGAAGAGCATGGCGTATCTGGAGGCGAGCTTGGTCATTGCCAAGACGCTTTTCACGTTCGATTTCTGGACGGCGCAGGGCGAGGCGGGACATGTGGGTGCGGGAGTGCCCGGGTGGACCGACGGGAGGGGGCGGCCGCATGAGTTCTAGTTGTATGATACATTTGGCTCGCAGCATGTTGGGCCAAAGTTGATATTTTGGCGGCGAGGAGAGTTCGGAGGGGATGTTGAGAAGGAGGTGGTAGGGTCTTGATTTTGGAGTTGGGGAAAAGGGGTTTACTTGTTCACAATACGCGCTACTTCTGAGGGCTCTACTTATCTGCGATCGGTTATATTTGTTGGCAAATGGACTGTACTAAAAGGTTATACGCTGCTGCTTTTACGTATAAATAAAACTTCTTCAACAGATTCCTTACTCTAAATTTTCTACGGTCATTTTGAATAACTCATTTCCCCCCTTGGTGGCTCTTGATAGTCCCTATACGCAAAGATACGACGCCAAGCTACCTGCTTTATGATATTCATAGCCTATCTCATAACACAAGTATGAAGTTTACTGAGATAGAGGGCTAGATTTGTTGACACGCTCGTTCGAGCAAATAAATACCCTCTACTGCTATATCACACAGCTTACTACACTGGACACAGGTCAAGACCTAGTAACTGTCGAAGCACTATACTCATGAATTATATTTCTACCCGGCTACCTAAGTTTTGCTTGCCCGACCGACCCAGCCCCTGAAAACAAGACTGCCTAAAGCCTATAAAGGGGTACTCGCCACCATCATTACTGTCCCAGATTTAGGGCATAGTGCCTACACCAATGATTGGATAGTCCTGCTATATCTGATAAGCTATCATGATTTCCGCTTCGTGAGCTTGCTCGTTCCCCAGCCTTCTCCGCCGATTCCCACCCCTGTGTACGGTCAACATGTAAGGGAGTTTCTTGCCTATCAGATGATCTGAAATATGGAGCTTTCGGTGACTTCTAGCACACGGTGCTTTATTTCGACCTAAGGGAGCCATGTTGTAGATAAGAAACCAAATCATAGACGCGCATAAGTATACTTACCGGGATAGACAATAGTTATATAAAAAGGGGTAACTAGTTGTTGAGTACTATGTACTAATTATATGATATTTACGTCGTCTGGAACCTTGTCACGTTTTTCTATATTATTGTTTTCGATTATCATCAAACACAATTGCTACGAGACTTAAGGAGAATAAATACTATTAAGTGCTTATAACCTGAAGATTTGAGTTAGTACTGCGTGAGTATCGTACTATTATATAGTGCGACCTCTTATGACAATTGAATAACTTAGAGTCAAACTTGGGAAACTGTATCGAAGCCATTCCCGGAGATCCCGTAACTAATAACGAGATGAGATCCATAACTACCAGCTCTTACGGCTGCGACGTCGACTATTTAACTGTTAAGTATTACAAAATTCGGTTTTGTTCAAAATACCATGTGAGCCGTCTAGGCAACACTCAAAAGCTATAGATATCTGGCAAAGCACGAGCAGGATTGATCTAAAATAACTTCCTAGCCATAGTATTGGACGCGATCTCAAGTCATTTGCTTATACGCAGCTCACTAGTAAACTCTTCGGTGTTAAGCTATAAAACCCAATAACTATCAATCTTCCGCAAGCACACTTCATGATGCAGTAATAAATGACGATGGACTACACCACCAGGTCTAGGATCTTAGAGTGTCATAGGGTGATTTTATTTCCCCATGGACTTTATATTACATTAGGCATACTCGTAACAAGAACCGCATAGTTACTCGTGTAGCTACCAACTTTACGAGCACCAAACTATAACCCCCTTTCCACTGAACATGGACTCAATATACACAATTGATGTTCATATTAATATTCATACTAGCTTATATATATTCAAAAGCCCTAAGAGCTTTAATAGGGCTAAATTATGAAGATCGTAAAGGCTTTACCGCCTTTGCGTTCACGTAAGGGATGCTACTGATATCTATCTATCTAGGTACATAGGTAGGTAGGTAGTTATTAAAATGAGTGAGCTCCTGTTAAAATTAACTGCTAGAAAATTCGAGAAACATCATCTAGCCGAGGTTAAATCCGCTTAATTCTTCTGGATGTTTTCATTGATGTATTCGGTTTGCTGCTACCAACAAGTCGGTACAGTTAATATTACCTAGGTACCTAACCTAGTATCAAATACCCTTATATGTTGCCTATTAAGGAGGTTACCGCGCCGTCGGTAATACACGCGGTACTTGCCCAAGTATTCGTTTTTTTTTTTCTCAGAATAAAATAATATTTTTAATATTTTTTATTTATTTCATCTTGGTTTGTTTTATTCTAATCCTTGAGTACTCTCATTACCGCTCAAGCCGCCCATACGACGAAAAACCCCGAACGCACCCCAAACTAATCCGCCGTCATCCCTGAAGCGACGACGACATGTCCCACTTTCCCTTTTCCATGCGAACTATTTTCCCAAGCCATAGCCCTGGGACGAATTTCCTCGTGTCTTAGGCACTCAATGGTAGAGAATAGATATATCATATTCTACCCAAGCGGGTCCTCCCCCCTGTCTCCAAGGCTTCCGGGATGCACCGGACTCCCTTCCGCCTGGAACTCAAGGTGACATTGCTGCGGAGCCGCAAATCGCTCCTAGCACCCCTGGGTTCCCTATCCCATGTCTATAGCGCGATATAAATTGAATACATAACATGGACTTGCCGGAGTTTTAAACACGCCAGTACCGTCTTGAGTAAAATTCTTGCCGAGCGCCCCTCCGTTTTGGAACGCCCACAGCCAGTAACCCAGATATGCCGCCGACAAGGCTCTTCTGTACCCGGCCCCCTACCAGTCCGCTGCTCCTATTCGGGGTAAGGGAGATTAATTCTAGGCTGATTAGCTTCTTACTCTACCGGCAAAGAGAGTGACAGGACCCGCCCTAGCGGCCGCAAGTACACAGCATATCGAGCCCGGCAGCGTGGCGCTGGCGCGATGCTCCATCAAAACTGTATCGGTCCATCTACGGTGTAATCGAACCCGTCGTCATGGATTTGGTAGTTTGGGAAGCGAGGTAACTCCACTACTCTAATGTCGCGTGTGATAATCAATAATCAATATTCAACTTCCCCATGAACATAACGATCTTCTGGAAATTAAGAAGGGTTTTCATCACGGTCCGTGGTCCTGGATCAGATTGGCGGTTGGGTATTTCGGCGCGTTGGGTAGCATGCTAATATGTAGAGAATACAGAGACATCCAGGCAGACAGACATACTCTACATACACGGACATGGTTCGAGCGGCGGTGATGACCGGGCAAAAATCTACATACGAAGCCGACAGGTTTGACGATGTTGACACAAGGCGGTAAGTTGAATTGAAGGCCAAAGCAGCCCATCCATATAACCTCGCACCAACAAAAATCTACAAATATGTACAAATACCTACATACGCGTACTGCAGCAGAGCATGTAGGGCTACTACGGACAAGGCGACCTAACCGTTCGAGGTGCGTTTCGCAAAAGCCGCGGCTAATGAGCGTTCCGCGCCGGCGGCTCACTCACTCACTCACTCACTGTACATGCCTACATGAAGAATACCGGTGTATGTAAATCCGGGGCAGTACATATCTTGCGTAGTGTACCTTTGACAGGTCTCGTCGTCGTGTCGAAAGCCAATCAGCGCGTCCCAGAATTAACTCCGCTGCAGGTCGGAGCTTGCGGTGTAGCAATGGGTGAATATGTATGTACATACATACCTAACCTAGGTATCAATGGTTCCCCAGTCCCTGTGTTACGAAAAGCATGCGCCGCATGCGCCGGTCGTCACGAGTTACGGCAGTTGTTCGTGGTAGTTGATTAATTGGTGGAATGGCTGTGCTGGCTGGCTGGCTGCACTTATGAGATGAAATACATACTCTTTTCGTCTGGCCATCTTACATAACGTAGGATGTACATATGTGTGTACCTAATGTAGGAACCAACATGACCAAGACCATGCTGTTATAATATATACCTAATTACGAGACTAAGATATCGAATCCTACGCGGGATGTTAGGAACGGCGTTCCGTCCGCACATCCCGCCAGACCGCGACGGGAAGATGTGGTTCCTTTATTGCCGTATTCGTGTTTAAACTTCTGACAGGAACTCCTACGTTTCCAGAACACCTAACATACAATACATTAGGTAGGTAGTTAAGTGGCTTTCTATGTTGTCTAAATGTTGGGGTTTTGGGGGTCACCCACTCACTTACTGATCTTCCCCTTTCGGCAACAAGTGGTAAGTTCGGGCCACTCACGCCTCTCACCGAGGGACATACATTAGGTAGGTATGGTAAGTGTTATATAGACCAGGGGTAAATGTTAGTATGGTCTGGTGGTCATTACTAGGTTAACCTAGATAAATTCGAGCCATAGCAACCTCACGATATGGCACAATGCCACATGGGTTGGTGCCATCGGAGTTACCCTATCTCGAGGTTTCTGCATGAGCCTTTTGCGTGCGACTGTAATAGGAGCGTTTCATTCCTTTGCGGTAGTAGAAGGATTCATTATTAATAGAATCCCACTGACTGCGGTCAAGTACCTTGATATCTGCTATAGCTGCCCACGCACAGGCACATACATGCACGTTTCCAAATCATTGGTCGATTATTCTTGGTCACATATTTAGATATATATTATTGCGCCAAGTTAGTAGACGTGGACTATCGTTTTACATGTCTACCGAATAACTATTAAGGCGTAGTTTACTTATAACTTAGCTTGTTATAACCAACTGACTAACTACCTACTAATTAATTAATGGAAGTAAATAGTCTAGGTTTGGGAACATCCTTATGCAAGGTACTATTCGTGATGTTTCTGCTGAAAGGGTGGTTGACCTTACAGAAGGAGAAACAGGGCCTGCTTGTGTATAACGCTTATCTTTAACGCGAGGGAGGGATCAACCGCATTGCGACAGTAAGAACCCCGCGGTGAAATATGTACTATTAATATTTCATTCTTTATTTATTTGAATTTATCTCGAGGTGGATAAATGGTTCCTTAGTATTCAAGTATCTGGTAGAAGGAATAGAGCCTCGCATTTCGCTAATGTAGAGTGGGGGAACTTCATATCCACGTGGAAATATGTATGTAGGTAAGCTTCCTTATCTCATCCCATTAGCAAAGACTATTGTGTTATTGTGAGTGAAATAGTTGACCACGAGATCGAAGCAATCGATCCACAAACTGACCCGATCACTCGGAGTCGTGGTTCGAAGACCAGCTTCTCCAGTCTTCATCATAAGATCGTAGAATGGAGCTCATCGTATCCACTCATGCCGCTGCGAAGTAGTTGTAAAGTCCACCAAAGCCATGGCCTCGGGTCGATATGATATGCCCTCATACATATTATTCAACTTACTTGGCAACAGACTCAAAGCGGTCCGCAATTCTGGCTTTGTCCGGGGTTGTCTCCATAGTGTAGGTACGAACAGATCAGAAACACCAGAGTTGGGAAATTAAAGCGTCCAAAAACATCGACCGAAGCTGAAAATCTCTTATGTCCGATGGAGATATCGCGGTGGAGAAATATCGGAGAGGTCGATTAAAGAGCCTATCAGATTTCAGATTACGCGAAGCAATTCCTACGCTGTATATGTGCTAGTCAACGCCTCATGAGCTGCAAGGCTGCTACACTAGTATTTCACATCATACGGATTACATACAATACAATACACAGAGCTCCCCCGTATGTAATTGCAAGGGAGCAGCTTACGTGGCGGAATAGTTGCTACAACGTGGCTTTGACGACGGCGATACCAATCGCAGTTATGCTAGAAGCTTCAAGACGCGATGTCTTCACGCAAGTGAATCTTCTTTGGGAATGGCGTCTTCAAGTCATCAATAGGCGATCCATAACATTCGCAATGACGAAGTTTCAGGGTGCCTCGTGGCGACGATAGCGTGATTGGGCATACATATGTACACTATGGATAGTGTATGGGTCAGGCGCTCCGCTTCGTTGCGAAACACCTAACGCCAGGGCTGTCGGCGAAATTCCTTCTACCTAGCTGGTGTCTTAGTCTAATGTAAGTAACAGGGCCGAAACGCTTCGAACTTCCTTCTAGAAGGACTAGAAGGAGTCTACGGAATAAGGACCAGGCTGTATGGAGTGATAGAGCCCGGTAGTTCAGTCCGGCTAAGGTTGGGCGGCGCTCGCTTCAGCAGCTAAGAAGCAGCTAAGAGAGTCAGGGCAACGGCAGCGCGTTCGAATTAGGAAACGCGCGCGAGTCAAGAGATTGGCCGCGTGTTAGACTAAAGTTGACTGAGTCGACGATGCCCTGTCGCCGGATGCTCATCCGTCCCGCGGGAACGCTAGAACGTCTGAGAGCCCGCTGGTGTCATTTCATGCTAATCACCCCCCCGGGCAAAACAGGATATGGTGGATATGGTATTCCAATCGTCCTAAGCACAGATGCGTATGGGTTAGGATTACTACGAAGAGAGGCCGTGCGTGAGACGGGGAACTATGATAGTGTACCATAGTTTTGTTTTCACGCTACGATAATTTGAACTAAAAAAAAATAATAAAAAATAAGAATTTTTATTATTTTATTATTTTGCTTTGAATATTTTCTGGTCTTAGCATATTTACTTCCGTCGCTGGGACCTACTGCATGTACATCACTACGTACCTAACCTATCTCATCATCACGACTGGGATACCTAGTCCCAGTCGCATGGCTGACAGCGGGAACATTCCCCAGATCTTCTCTTCAGCTCAACGACATCAATAGTGTATGTAAGTCTTCATTGATTATCTAAGTTGCTAATCATCGGGGATAAGATAGAATTCTCGCTCTTTAGGTATTCAAAGTATCATTGTCTATAGTTAGTATGTAAAAGAAATGTCATATGCCCCTAATGGCCGTTGTTTGTTTGCTATCTTTTAAAGAGTGACGATCGTGTGACAGGTCATCGGCTATTCCGACCAACAATAATTAAATGGGGTAATGCCGTAAGGAGGCTGTTTGATACCATCGTGAGAACCGCAGAAAAAGAATATTAAAATGATATATAAAATAAAAATAATGGTATGGGATAAAAAGAAGTGGAAACGCCAGCCAGGGTACACGAAATGCTTCTCCACATCCATCACGTCTACTATTGCACGTGTAGTATGTAATGTAAACAATGGTCAAGAAGATCTGGAACTCGAAACGATCACGGGATCTGTGCTTCCCAAGTCGGAAATCCAGGGCTCTGGTCGGTGTCTGTTCTTATTGTTGCGATTCTTATTAAAACCCAATTAAGATGACGGACCCGCCGACACGGTGATTGGCTTGAAGCCCAACTAATAATAGCTAATAATATAGGTACTACGGATTAGTCCCGAGGTTAGTCAAATGATCAAAATGGGGCAACCCGGATAAGCCTTGCTATCAATGCTATCAATGCGATCCATTTGCTATCCGTCCGTCAATGCGTAACAATCATGCCGTTTCGAAGAGCATTTCATGATTGATGATTGGTGGAGCTACTTCCTCTGAAGTCCACGGGTATTGCTATGGATCTTATGTAATTGATCTTATGTAATTGCTATGTTCCCCGCCTAAAAGTCACAAGCCCGGGGAGCCATTTCGTCATGTTTGTTTTTCTTACCCCTTTCCCGGTAACAAACTGGTAAACTGGTAAGGGGCTGACATCATTCAATCACATGTATTCCCTTATCTACGTAATCAAGCTGGGATCAAACAAGGAGACAAACATACCGCCCAAAGCTTAATGAGCTGTGCAACATAGTGCGGCTTGAAAGAAAGCTTAGGTAGTTAAAACTATTGTTACTAAGCATTGTGTAGATCACCTAGACTTGCGAAACGAACCTTCACGTCATGCCGCGAGACAATGTCTTCAAGTGGAGATCGAGCCTCAATTGTCAAGCCACAACCAAACAACTACCTACTTCCAAAAGAGGAACCTACCCTAAACGGATGGGGCTGATGCTTTACAGCACTTATACTTATACTTATACGCTTTCATTGACATTTGTAGTTCATTTATAGAAGGACTTCTCTTATTTACAGTGTGTCACGGCACGCCAATCTTTCAGGTTGGCAATGGCAGACAACAGCAGCAAAGAAGAAAGCAAAGAGGGGCAGAAGCAAAGGCCGACAACCAAAGAAAAGCTAATAGAAGAAATCACCTCGCGCATCGAAGAATCGAAGAAGCTCCAAGAGGAGTCCGTACAGCTCCACAAACAAGCCGACGAGGCAGAAGATCCCCATGTCGCCGAGGATCTGAAATTCCGCGCTCAGGAGCTCGACGTGAAAGCTGCTAAGCTGCTGAAGATAGCTAAGCGCCTCGAGTCCGGCTGGCTACAGGGCGGCGCCACTGGTGCCGGTATAGGGGTCGGGATAGCCAGCGGACTTGGCGTTACCGTCGGATCTTTGGTCAGTGGTTTAGTAGCTATCCCCACCACCGGCATAGGTATCTTAGTCGGTATGGGCACGGGCTTGGTGCATGGTCCTTGGGTCAAGTTCAGCGAGGCGTTTAGTAAGGACCAGGTTGACGAAATTGATAAAGAGGCTGAGGAAGAGGCTCGTCGGATCGGCGGGGCTTAGAACTAGTAACATTGGGAATCTAGGAAAAGATCTTATGCTTTGACGAGGGGTACATTTAGAGCGAGCGCAGGTTTGGGTTTAACGCGAATGGGTATGAGGCTATGCAATATTATATCTATTTTTCTAGGTAAAGGACGATGATTGGGTATATTACTTGGCTATGATGATGGCTACGAATTCGATGATATATTATGGTACTGATCAGAGGACACTTATGCCTTATTGGGCAACCATCCACTCCTTAAGGGTTCATGTGCTTCTTCATAGTTAGTTCGAACTAGTTATTTCATCAGATTTCTTAGCCGCCCTAATGTTATAAGGTTCTTATCCATATAGACGCTAAGCACCCAGCCTTGGACTTCATAGGTCGTTCACTGCCTTGATGGCGGATAGTCTAGCTACTAAGTTCTTACGCAAAGACAGCTGTATGTTAACTAAAAAGGCATAAGACGATTATCATATGATATTGTCCTGTGGCGCTAGCAGAGTTGTCCCCTTCCTCTCGTGATCACTTTATTGTTCCTCATCAGCAAGTAATAATAGAATGACGTATTTGAGCTACCTATAAATTACATATGATTACCTACCTCTCGTGCTTTCCCGGCAGTGGCATAAATGAAACTACCGTATCATAATCCAGAGAATTCATCTCTTTATCGTAGTAGTTCAAGGAGAGGAGGCTATGAATTCGGTTAAAATCACTATAAGTATAAGAGCTGCTGGGTCTGGGTCAGTCTTACCGCGTTGACTTAGTCCTAAGTCCCTATGAGATGTCGATTGCAGTTCTCTCCCAAACGAAGTTAGCTAAGCTCTCAACCATATTATTTAACGAGAACCTTTGGCTAGGAAGTTGAACTATAGTTAAGGCCATAAGCCAAGCGTAATAGTCACTTCAAATTTCTAGGGCGCAAGTCCTTCGTTGAACTAATACCCCTTTATATCTGACTATGAAGTCTAATTCAACCTCATCGTAGAAACCAAACACGACTTACCCTCAAGGCTTTATTCATTATCACTACTGGCCCCTTTATGTCCAGTCGCGTAAAGAATAGCTGCAATGGCCTCTCGGTAACCATTAAGACGCTATACTTGCGTATTGCTATGGTCCCAGCATCAGGGACAACAATGAATACCTACTCATCCGTGCAGCTTCAATTGACGCTCATCCTTAATCTATGTCGCTTCAACTCGATGGGTTGTAATTATAAATGGGCTTAATAGGTAATGAGTAGGGCAGTGCAAGGACGGAACCCCTTTATCAAGCACGGATTTCTTGGTTTACAGGGGTTCTTTCTTGAGACAACTTGAGATACCAACTCGAAAGCATATTGCACAGTCAAGAGGAGAAGCCAGTCTCCTCATCATGAATCAATCATATCTGGCAACGAGGCTGTTACACCTATGCCGGCTCAAATGAGTTATTATAGTTAGAGACAAGACAAGTCCAGAATGGCCCGTTAGAATGGTCACCTACCGTACGGCAGAAGCACCTTAATACAACCCCTCGAAACCCGACAGCAGCTCTAATGCGCATCTAGGTGAAGGAACTGTCATTATAGCCCACAACTCTCTTGTTGCAAAACCTTGGTGTTATGCTAATCTCCCTAAGGATACCGAACCTAGTCTACATAGTACTAATAGTACTATTCTAACATAGCTAATGGCGCCTTAACAAAGTCCTCTTCTACTACGATAACCTAAGACGGGCGGTACTATAACGACCTCAAGGCCACTGTTCGTAGCGTAGGATGCAATTTCTAGGGGGATCCAAGTTAATAAAGGACATTGGGATAACATACTAGTTGCGACTACGAGTGCCAAGGACTAGAGAGATAATACTCAAGCATGAGCCCGATTTCCCGCATTGAATCTGACCGCTACCAAAATCCGCCGGACCCCCTTTTCCAGTTTCGTAGACTTCTATCAAGAAGTGCATCTATCAAGAAGTGCATCCGGGTCTATGTCTCATTCAAGCTCTGTGGACTACCGGTGCCTCATTTAGAATCAGGGATAGATAATTCCTTCCCGACGTCTACTTCAGACGATTATCTCCGATGCGAAATATATTGATGCCCTCGTATGATATTATTCCATCTACAACGTTGCAATCGCTATATATATTCTCAATAGATGTCTTGATTGAAATTACAGGGGGAGCTGAATGAATCTATGCTTGGTAGACAACGACCAAGACCCAAAAGTAGAAATACACATTGTACCTACGCATTTGGAAGGCCTACTATCGAACAGACGTTTAATTTAATCGAGCTGCGCTCTAAATTGTTGCCACTCCAGCGGTGTTAAGTGAAGCTGAATGCCTTCTATCCAATTATTTCGGTATAACCTTAACTTCACAGACCGAAAAAGTGTTGAGCCTTGCGCTTAGTTATTATTACCTCTTCCGGGAATACGAGTGGTGGCGGCGCGGCTGTTGTAACCTTACAACTTGTGTCCCGAATCGGTGGTGACACGAAAAGCTCAGGTGCCTGTCAGGGCTTGTCAGGGCCAGATCCTCCTCTCCGAGACATAACGGGAAGGCTGAAGAACACCGTTTGTCCCGACAAATCTATTGAGGGTGTGAAGACAGTTGTCAAGGCTGAGTTGTCAAAAATTGTCTCAAATCGAACGCGTGACAGCATCCTACGTCCTTGGGGGGGTGGCACCGAGCCTCTGAAACATTATTCCCATTCCCACGAAAAAGGGTGTGCTGACTTATTTCGGGTCTTACCCTACCTTACCTTACCTAACAACTGCCTAGCCTCCTCTCCATCCAGATCTCGTACCGTTAATCTCCACGTCGTATGGCGAGGCTCTCTGGAGAGGACGCGGGGAAGGATCATCAGACCAAGCATAACGGGAGCCCGCGAACGGAAGCTGGGCCTAGCCTCCCCGGGGGGGCAATCTTGTGCATCGCCAAGAATAATATAGGGCTTTTGATTACTCTTGGTACACTCCATCACATATGTCGCACGACTACAAACTCTTCACCGCCGATTACATTATCCGATCATCACTCGTGGTGTGTCAGTGTCAGTTGCGCCCGTTGGCCAGCTTAAGACAGACCCTACGAGCTACCGTAGACGAAGAGCCGGGTTTACCTAAGACTCAACTTACGCGTCTCAGGCACACATGAGCCAGATCACAGCTGTCGCAATAGCGCAGGCCTGCGGCACGGTTTGATCACAGCCTAATAAGTAGTACCAAGTAAAAATAACGTCACTAACGGAAGCCATTCGAGGAGGAAGAATTGAATATGCCCCTGGCCGTGGCTAGACCATCTAGATGTCCATCAATCTAACTACGATAGCCCCTTGACCTAGAAGCCAACGCAACGGTAGCAACCACGGAGATATTTTTGACAGCCAGCCTAGCCATGGAGTGCCGTACTTGATGATATGATGCCTCGTGAGTGCCGTGCCTTGGTTCCTGGAGATAGATTATGGGGGAAAAGCAACCCTCCACACCGGCAACCGATCCGTACCCCAAGCGTTGGAGAAGGGGGGAGAAAGGAAAAAAATTTCAAAAGAAAAAAGGATAGTAGGCCCCCGCAGCGAGTCCATGACCTTATGAACCCTCGTGTCCTCCTCGCCGGCTAAATGGCGCGCAGTCGAGGCGTGCCGACTTCGATTCAACCGGCGAATTTACCCAAGGCCCTGAGAGCCCGTCGGGACCTCCTACGGAGCAGGGGGCGGCAGCCCGCCCGCCTTTATAGAACCCTGGAACCGATCTCCCGGGATCTTTGGGACGGAACCTACGGGGATTTATGTAGGGGCGTGCCGCTGCGCAAACCCAGCCAATTCCGCCGCGATGGCTTTTTTTTTTCGGCTGCGGCAATGTATGTATGTAGTGTATATATCGCAAACCCGTTAACCGGCGGGTTACAAATAACGAACGAACGACCTACCCCTGGATCCGAGGCAACGCCATGGGTCGGCTACCGTTCCCTTCAGGTCGCCACCTGAGGAGAGTAGGAGTTCCATCAATATGTATATATTAATTATATCTCCATAAAATAGACTACAACCTACAGCCTACAAGGCGTGCAATACGTGCGTAGGGACTCCAAAATCTTTCTGGGGTGCATGAAGTTTAAAAAACTTGTTCGGTACGACGGCCCCCAGATCTACCCCCGCGGTACGCCAGCCCACTTATGCTACGACATGCCTCATCGTCATTGTCTTTGTTTTTTTATATTGTTTATTTTATTTTATTTTTTTCCAAAAAATTAAATTATTATTTTTCCACGGCGTTCATCTTCTTTATTTCTCGGTGTCCAGGATCATCATCGTTGATGGCTAAATGGTGAGACGGATCTGACTAGAGTTTGGTTCAAAGATCTGGATTTAGAGACATCGTCATCCTAGTCTCCTTACCTATACCTACCCCATTTTGACCGCTATACTACTAGAACAGGACACTTAGAATAAGACACTTTTCTAAATTGCTGCTGTAACGCGACTCGTCCTACGCCGTGGTGCTAGGTATGTAAGTGATAGAGATCCCGCGTAACCGGGCCTTCAAGACTGCTGTTGGTAGACGTTGTGCAGTTTACTAATTATACTCGCTTGGCGGAGGATGATGGTACACACTCAGTGACCGGTGATGACCACGCTTATCCTGACTCGAAGCTAGAGTTCTCTGCCTGAGACTCTTTCTTACTGACGATCGTATGAGGCGTATATGGGATTGCACACACATACGTTCCTATTCTGTCTAAGTGGCAACCCTGCTCTAGTTTCACTGCAGTGCACAAGAGGATCGATCATTTCGGGGGCACTACTATAAATGGCATATTTGCACGAGTTTCTGCGTCGCGTGACCCCAGGTCTCAGCTACTCACATATACAATCGCGATGGCACGTCGTGACAAATCAGAAGAGAGACATTGTGCCTGGGGCTAATAGGTCTAGTTTAGGAAAATGTGATGCTGGGACTTTGTTCTTCGTTTCTAGAAGTCGAGATTACTCGTGGCTGACTAGGACCTGGGTTGAGAACTACATATATCGGATAACTACTAGTATTGCAGATGCAGATACCCTGGCTTCCCCACGGAATAGTCACCTACTATTCCTGAGACCTGCTATTTGAATATTTGCCTCGGCCCTTGAATAATGTCCGCCGGTCCGAAGATCATTCGCATGTGTTATTATGAACGCACCTAGCCGTTTCTCTTTCTATGCAACAATGCGGTTTTGACTCTTTTACCTTAGGTACCTAACCAATACCTACCCAGGTTCAACGGAGAAATCAACCCGGACTATTTGCTAGTCGGCGACTTCTCAGCACGGCGGTGTGCATGTTGCTTCGGGGTGCGTCAGGATATGAGCAAGCGCGACGATACCTACCTAGTCTATGTACAACCCCCATTGGAATTAAGAGTTGAGCAAATAGAGAATTGGATTTTCGATTAAATTTTACGCTATTCGCGGGAAAGCCACGATCTATGGCGCTGACCAGATTACACGATTGGTCATGTTTCGCAGGTCATCTCGAAGAGGTATGGTACGTTGGTTGGTAGGTAACATAGGCCAACCACATCCCCTGTCTTGCTGGCGCTGTACTTCCCACCTTAAATGATGCACAACGGCAATGACGGGCTTAAAGAATGATCGAATAGTTGAACAATTGAATAAATAAAAATGCTTCTTACCTACTTCTACCTGCTGACCGAACCCAGGTCTGATTACGCCCGTGGGGGCTAATTCCAATGTCTTCATCTTGTTCCTTGCCTGTACATTCATTTTCGCTAGATTAATGAGTTAGGTACCTAAGATGAGGAATCAACTATAGAAATGCGCGGCTGACCATTCGGTGCAATAGCCCTTGGAACTAACTAGGAATATGGTGTTGCCACTTGTGCAGTTGGATCTGACTATTCGAATTAACATGATAAGGGACGGCCCGAGTACATAGCAAAAAACACTAGACACACCCGTGCCGCATGCTGTCAGCAGGGTTGAATAGACTTCTTCTAACATCGTCAGATAGACTGATCCCTCATATTACCCTCAACATGTTGTGTTGGCGAACCAAGTCTGACGGGCGCCGGCCATGTCCAGTCGCCAGATGGAAATTCACACCCAATCCATTTCATTACCAAGTCAACGTGAGGCAGATTCGTCAGCACAGCAACTGGCCTTGGCCGTCAGCATCCGTATGACCCCGCGAATGGGCGAAGCCTCTCTCTGGGGGTGGGTGGGGTGAAGGCTGAGCTGAACGTTGGAATTCCCACGGGGATGGCACCCTCACAAAGTTCTTCGTAAGATGCCTCAGGTAGTCAGCGAGATAATACTGCAAGAAATGTTGGCGAAAATCTCACTTATGTGTGAATTAGACTATTAACAGACTAATTGGCAGACCAGCCGCCACACCCGCGTACCTATAGAACCCCGAGCTAAATTTGTTCAGGTTCTTCACAACTAACCTACCTGCCGATATCCTCCGCGTTCTGCCCTACGTGGCGATGTGATGATCCCAGACTCGTGGTCCGTAGTCCTGCAATTTCAACCACATAGCCATCCCGCGCCGGTTGCCTAGAACAATGAGCGTTTTCCAGATATAAAATTAGACCGTGGCTCGTGTAACCACCACATTTCGCTTCACCTCATCGTGGTATTGGTCACGGTGAGCATCTGTGCTACAGAGATGATCCAACTCCAACTATGTGTTACGTTGGAGTTACCTGGATGAACGGGGGTAGATGGGATTTAAAGACTTTCGCTGAAGACCGGGGAGAGTCTTGCGATGCGTTGGCCAAGTCCCAGACCTATGTCTCTAGGATTGTACGCACAGCAAGTCAAGCCGGGATTTTTGGGAGAGGTAGATATCACACTCGTAGCTTCTAGTCCCTTGTCAGGAGAGAGGCAGATGCCTACGATGTGAATGAGAGTGCTACACCCGGCACCGACAACACTAACATCTCGACTAACATATCCACTCTTGTCACGACACACCGCTGCGAGATAATCATGACCTGCGAGATTCTAATTGCGGTTCTCGTCGTCCCTGGACGGGAAAGATGGAAAGGGGCCCGGATGGAACACTACGAAACAAGAACACGTCGCGAGAGGCCTTTTCGTATTATGTGAGAAGGTATGTCGAGTTACAAGAGCTTATAGAAGACGACCTCCTAATAAAATTAACTCGCCTGTTGGCAGCAATCATGACGAACAGCGTAAGCACGAAGCACATGAGAAAAGGGGCCCAGCGTTCATCTGATGGGATCTTCGGCTGTTTGCAGATGGCTCGCGTACGTAATAATTGCTGAACAATATTCATGTCACCCGTCTCCTGGAGCGAAAGAACCAATCGCTACGATGCCCCATGCCGTGCCGAAAAAAGAAAGGAGCTCTCCGTTGCAACACCACGCACACGGGTCCATGGTCTATGGGGTTTATGTAGGTCTCGTTCGCACAATCATTCCTAACTCATCTCGCTGCGCCGTAACACGTCGAGAAATCGTGCTTTGCGGAGAGGTGGTGATCCCCGAGGCTGGATGATCTAAGCGGGATCCGGAGAAGTATGGGGAATTACTTGCCTCGTACGACTGGTCTTAGCGACTTCTTTTCCCTCCCATGCTCACTTGCGACGTGATGACGCGCAGGAGGAAGAGAAACTCGCACGGCATTAGTGGTATGTATGTATGTATGTATTGTACCTAATGTATGTGTATAGGTAATAAGCTTCACATACCGACCTTGTCTGGTTCCTATGTATCACCGCATATGACCCCGTCCTTTTTCTCTTTTTTTTTTCTACTGCAGCTGCCGAGAGGACGATATGCAGTTATGCAAGCCCGCACATGTGAAGAACTGGTCGAGTTCCACGGGATGTCTTGTTACATCCCCCACGGACAGGCACTCTCCCAAGTTAACGGAATGCCCTCATGTAAGTCTCGGGCGCAAGTTGGCGGAACATGACCACCATTCTTAGGGAGATGATGTAGGGAAAAATAAACTAGAATTAAAATAAAATAAACGATTCATGATGAATAATTAGAAATCATTTCATGAATAATTCCCCCTGTGCGTAGAAGGATTCTTTTCGGCAACCCACGTGGCATCCTCGATGAATTACTTGCTCCTATCGAGGAAGGATATCTAACCCTGTGAGCGTGAGGATCAAGATCCAAGCCAGCTGTTTCGTTATTCGTTACTGTATCATGTACAGCGAGGGCCCGGGTTGCATCCCGTCGTCGAGAACCCGGCGGGTTTGATAATAATACTGAATAATACTGGGCGGGTTACAATTTACTATCATGCACGCAATAGAACATACATGATGTACTGTAGGTAGGCAGGTAGGTAGGTTAGATACTCGTTAGCATCAATATGATGTGAGCAAAAACTCCGGAGCCAGCCGGAGAAGCCGTATACACCATATCGACCAATCCGATCCAAGGACTGGGGGAAATTGGGGGAACAACTGATCTTCTCGAATTCACCAATGATGCAGGATCCAACATCGATATCGGATTCTAAGATAGCCATTAGGTCTTGGCGGGGTTTTGTTATCGGCTACGAATTACAGACTACCTTATTAGCTGCTTAGGTACCTAATAACATACCGCTTTCACCTACATAGGTATCGGTTATCATTTTAAGCTTAGGTACCTGTTATCAGGTTATCCCCATTGAGAATCGCGGGCGATGACATCATAAACGGCCAGCAATGTTAAATATCATGGAATTTCACTAGATCGACCAGCTAATCGCCATTCATAACTACCTGTATTGTTGTCCACCCAGGTGACACGCTGACGCAATAAAACCTCTTGATACCAAACTTTAGACAAAGAGTCTATGTATTGTGAATTGCTATGTAATAACTAATAATATGACCCACCACGAAGGCCGTCCCGTCTCCGTCTGTCCCCGATCTGGGACGTAATCTCGATGAGCATTGCTTATTTCGGACCGGGTCTCATTCGTCGTTCATACCCAAGACAGGTTCGATCTCGAGGAGCATCCCCGGGATTTACAGTCGTTAGTGTTACTTTAGGTAGGTTGATAATGGAATCTGGGGAACGGCGCAAAGCAGCTTTTGCCGCTTCGCAGGTCTGAGACTTATCTTCATCGGTTCTGGTGACATTTCTGATTCACCGCTGCGATTTCTGTAATCGGGTATACCTTTCGTCATCGGAGCTGACGCCAGATTCCTTTCGCGCATCCGTCTATCATGAGACACCGAGCCGCTCGAATTGAACGGCACCGATCGAGATTTAGGGGTGCATGACTGTTAATACTTGCCAGTTGAGTCTTGATGCTTCTTTGTCTAGGAGATAATTGGACCAAGCAGGTAATATATCATAAAAAGGTGTATATTAATAGAATAAAACAATGTAAAGAAATATAAGATAAAATAATAAGAATAAGAATAACAATAAAATAATAATAAATGATAAAATACAGTATGGTAAGGTAATCATCAATAGATATTCTCCAATTATTGTATTATCTATCGAAATACTTCGTGCGCACGCAATGGTAACGTGAACAACGCCTTATCGGCCATAATATTAGCCATGTTATGAATCGGAAACCAACAACAACATAACATCATCACCACTTTGCGAGTGAAAGGGATAGAGAATGCCTAAACCCCGATAGCCTTGCTCAGCGTCACACTTTCGCATTCCTATGTAGAAGGCGCGCATAGCTTGACCCGAAAGGAGAAATACCCGGAGTTCGTTACTTGCTTGCTCGCTGCTCGTTCGGACATTCGCAAGTACATCTTGGCTTGGGTAGGAAGGTTAGCAGGACCCCTTTTATTTCCTTCACGTGGGGGTCGTTTCTTCTTTCACCTTCACCATCTCTCGAAAATTCCACACGTGTGCATATAGGTAATTCCACACGTATATCTAGATGTAGTTACTTTATTTCCATTCTTTTTCTTCTTCTCGCCCATCGTCGTCAGTTCTCACAACTGCCAGCTGGCACTTTGCATTCGCGGGTCAGGCCGCTGACATTCCGGGGCGGGAAGGCAGGTCACAAGATGCGGTTTTTTGCTGGCCGTCCAACGTAAGACGCTTAATGCCGAGCAAGACGATAGGGTAGTGGCCCGCACCGAGGCGAAGGGTACGGGGGGAAAGGGAAGGGGAGGGGGGAGGCGAAAAAAATAAGCAAAATAAAATATAAAATAAAATAAAGCCAACCCAACGTCTAAAAGCGTAAGATGGTTAGATAGATCCAAGATAGATAAACGGCTCCGCTGCAGAAAAAAAAAAAAAAAGAAAAAGCGTCAATAATCGTTAGATCTAGGACTCTGTGGCTTATTCGTATTCCCCGCAGCAAAGTCGATATATGAGGTAGATTAGGTACTTCACGTGTAGGTACATACATACTGCCTACATGCCTCATACATATGTATGTATACCTACGTCCTTTAAACATGTCGATATCCGCGGCAGCCCAGCGAGCGCGCGCCAATGGGGGCGCGAATTCTCGTTGCGCATGACCGACATGGGGGCTTTGGATAGGTACCCCCGCGCGCGGCGCAATTGCAATTGGGAAGGCAAACAAACTTATTGATCCCCCGTGCTCATTTGTGCCGTCGTCCTCACGGAGCCGTTGGCGAGGAGTCACGTATGTGAAAAGTGTTAGTTAGGTAGGTAGTTGGAGAACAAACGAGATGGCTTTTGAGATATGCAACGTTTCGAATTCCTCGCGGATGTACCCCTAGGCTTACATACGCGCATATATGTAAGTATGTATGGATATATGAATGGATGGATGGCTGTTATGTGTAAGTAAATACCCTATTCGGGGCTGGTTGCGCAAGGGAAGGGTGGGTGACCACACTGCTGTACCTGAATCATCGTATGGATCATTGCGAGTTCATCACTGGTAATGCTTCCCAAGACCGCCCCAGCGCATCGTGCTGGCATGTCTCGTGTGGCACACCCCTAGGACCGAAAAGGGAATCTGGAGTTTCCACGACTTGTAACAACGGGACGGCGAAGGGGGGGGGGGGGGGGGGGGGGGGTGGTAGAAAAAAAAAAAAAAAAAAAAAACAAAATAAAAAATAAACCAGCGGGTTCGAAACACGGGGTTGACCCTGAAAAATG